>NC_142004.1:4612500-4752500 GCF_049901715.1 Pseudonaja textilis
TTAGATTTGATTTGAGATGTTTCTTGACTGTAGAATCTCTTTCAACAGCACAACAGAATCCCGGGGTGGGATTTCACCGGTATAACAACTGGTTCGGTGATCGCGCGCTCCGCATTGAAAAATGCTCCCTGCGCAAGCTCTCCGCATTTCAAAAATGCTCAGCTCATACTTAACCTTCAGCTGCAGCCTCTGTGAAGAAAACAGCTGAGCCCCGTGAATCAGCTGTGCTCTAAACAAAGGCCTAAAGCAGGAAAGAACACGGTGGGCCTACTTCCTCGTCACAGCGAACCAGTTTGGAGCGAGCTGAACATTGGAACAAGGGATTTGCCTGAACCAGTCTGAACCGGTAGAATCCCAACTCCCTACAGAATCCCTATGGACCAATGGTAGGGTTCAAATTGTTTTTACTACCGGTTCTGAGGGTGTGGCTTGGTGGGTGTGATGTGGCTTGGTGAGCGTGGCTTGGTGGGCATGACAAAGGAAGGATACTGCAATATTTCCATTCCCTCCCCACCCCACTAACCTGCTTTCCAGCTCCGTTCTCCTGGGCAGGGCAACCAGAGAAGAGCCAGCCGATCAGCTGGGACTCAATGGGAGGCAGAGAAGAGATGGGGTTGGCGGGGCCAGTCAGAGGTGATATTTTCCAGTTCTCCGAACTACTCCAAATTTCCGCTACTGGTTCTCCAGAACTGGTCAGAACCTGCTGAATACCACCTCTGCTATGGAGGTGGTGGATTTTCCACCTCTGAAGGTTTTTAAAGAAACGGTTGGACGACCAGTTCTCAAGAATAGGTGACGATTGATTTTCCAGCCGGTTGCAGAGACTGTAAATGATTCTTGTGGTTACTGCAGCTGTTGACATTTGTACCTGTCCCGTTAGGTTGCTGTGCCAAACCTAACTATTTCTCAGCGCAGGATCCGCTTCCCACACCTTATCTTATCTTGGATGGGCACACTTTCCAAGAAAGCATTAGATTACAGCCACTTCCCATTTTGATTTCTTAAACCTGCACCTGGGATTTTATAACAGGTTTTGTAAGATTGAGGATTTGCATTATATTCTGCTGCTTCCTACTTTTTTTTTATGTTTGTTTGTCTTGGTTACATCCAAGCAACCTGTCACTCATCAGCCAAGCAAATAGATTTTTTGGAATGCGTTGGGTCTCCTCCCCCCCGCCCCCCTTTCCAGCTTTTAGCATGTGATTCTGGCTGTTTTCTTGGAACCAAAGTGATAATCCTGGCCTCAAATACCCAGGATGTGGTTTCAATCAATGAAATCATTAGGGCACGAGGGAATCTTTTAAAATTTTCTATGAAAAATCAGTCAGGATGAATGCATCCTTTGGAGAAAACATGGAATATAATAGAATTCTTTATTGGCCAAGTGCGATTAGACACACAAGGAATTTGTCTTTGGTGCATCTGCTCTCAGTGTACATAAAGCAAAAATAAAATACATCCATCAAGAGTCATAAGATACAACACTTAGTGATAGTCATAGGTCACTAATAAGTAATCAACTCAAGGAATGAATATCAATAGCACTAAGACTTATATACCACTTCACAGTGTTTTCCAGCCTCCTCTAAGCAGTTTATAGAGTCAGCCTCTTGCCCCCAACAATCTGGGTCCTTGTTTTACCCACTTCGGAAGGACGAGTCAACCTTGAGCTGGTGAGAATTGAACTTCTGGCAGTAGGCAGAGTTTGCCTGCAATACTGCTTTCTAACTACTGCACAGGAAGGAAGGAAGGAAGAAAGGGAGAAAAGAAGGAAGGAGGGAGGGAGGAGGGAGGGAGGGAGGAAGAGCAAAGCAGTACCAAGAGCACATAGACTTATATACCACTTCACAGTGCTTCACAGCCCTCTCTAAGCGGTACAGAGTCATCCTCTTGCCCTCAACAATCTGGCTTCTCATTTTACCCCCCTTGGAAGGATGGAAGGCTGAGTTAACCTTGAGGCTGGTGAGATTCAAAGTGAAAAATTGCAAGCAACCAGCCGTCAGCAGAAGTAGCCTGCAGTGCTGCACTCTAACCACTGTGCCACCGTGGCACGTTAGTTGTCTACCTGCTGGGGAGGTGGGTGGCATCCATGTTGGGAAGCACCCAGTCCAGCAAGGAAAAAGGGGGTCAAGCACAGAACTAGCCTGGATGTCACAAAACAGCTAGGGTGGATCCTCCCCTAAGTTCCTTGGAACCTGATCTAATTGTTCCCAAGAGAAGGCAGTTAGTTTGGGAAGATTCCTGTATTACAGGCAGAATATAATAAAGTAGTTAGCTTGAATTTGCCTGTGCAGGTCCGGTTGTTCCACACCTGACAGTCCATGACCATTGAGGAAGGTAATTCTTACGTCCCTCCCAGTGTGAAAACAACTTGAAAAGGGTCTATGGCAGTGGCGACTAACCTTTTGGGGCTCCTGTGCCAAAAATTGTGCGTGCGCTTGTACACTCACACTCACGTGCCAGCACCCAGAAGGCAGTGTGCATCGCCTCATACCCCCCTACGCATGCACATGCAATCCCACCCCCCACTGCCTCCTTACCTGCACTGCAGCTCACAGCTGATTTTTGGCTGTTTTGAGGCCTTTTTCGGCCTTTTTCGGCCTCCCAGAGGCTTGAGGAAGGCTTCTGCAGGTTTTCTGCAGGCTTTGCAGGCCGAAAACTAGCTCCCTTTCGTCACTTCTGGTATTTTCAGAAAAACAGGAAGTGACAAAACGGGGCTAGTTTTCGGCCTGCAGAAGCCTGCAGAAGCCTGCAGAAGCCTTCCTGAAGACTTTGGGAGGCCGAAAAAGGCCTCAAACCGACCAAAAATCAGCTGTGAGGCGCGCACATGAGCAGTGAAGTAAGTTTTCTTGCAGCTTGCGTGCCGGCACTACTGGCTCTGTGTGCCACTTGTGGCACACATGCCATATGTTCGCCATCATGGGCCTATGGAGACTTTCAGTCATCCGGGTCATGGTCGTCTCAAAGATGCTCTTTCAAGAGGCAACTGGACGTCCTGGTTTTTCATTGAAGATGTTTCGCTTCTCACCCAGGAAGAGCCGAAGAAGCTTCTTGGGTGAGAAGTGAAATGTCTTCAAAGTAAAGACATTTACTTTTTTGCCTCCTGAAAAAAAGCACCTTTGGGACATCTTGAAAAAAGAGTTTCTGAAATTCAGTGGCAAAAGGACCAACCTTTGATGGGACAATTTGTGGACTATGTAGAGGTCTACGAAGTGGGCATGTAAGGGTAAAAACGGGACTGATCTGCCTTCAGAAAACAGGAAGGCTTGGAAGCAGTGAGAACTCTTGCACAAAAAGTAGAATTGCGTGCGTGTAATTGTTAGAACATCCAAGCTCTGCCTCTTCTCCATGGTTTTGTCCACAGGGTGCGTGTGACCATGTAAGACGAAGTTCTAGCAGCCGTGTTCACAAGCCAAGGAGACCTTGTGGGACTCAGCTGATCATGATAGCCAAAGGCTTTGCGATGTACAAAACAAGTTAATTCAGCAAACAGGGTTTACCGTGAAAATCCAGCCTCTTGTGGGATACAGATAGGAGGTCAGCCTAAAGTTTGGCCTATGTGAAGTCTGGCTTATGGTAACAGCTTGGAAGTGGTCAAGTGGTTCCGCCTGGGTTGAGCTGTAGCTTCTGTTGTTGTTGTGAATCAAGCCAGACAACTTTGAACTGTGACCCATTGATGTTTTGACAGCTCAGGGGGCCATCAGGCAAAGGAGAACAGTTCAAATGTTTTATGGCCGTCACTCCTGCTCGGAAAGGCTAAGGTTGAGAAATATCCGAAGTCCTTGGGTGCTTTCCTCCCAAATGCCTTTCTGCCACCGTTGGCTGTAGAAGTCCCTTCTTTGAGGGGAATTTCCCAGCAACAAATCCATCCAGATTTACTTCTTGCTTGCAAGTCCAAAGGTCCGGCAGAAGCAGGCCAGAGGTCGTGGGCTTGTTCTCATTCTCAGACTCTCTTTTGGAGGGCGGTGGATCACGCCTTCTCAAATTTGTGGAAGCACAACGGTTGTTCCACGAAAGAAATACAGACAGTCTTTGACTTACAACCGTATCTTTAGAGAAAGAGGAGGAGAAGGGAGGGAGGGAGGAAGAAAGAGAGGAGGGAGGGAGGGAGAGAGGGAGGAAGAAAGGGAAAGAGAGGCAGGGAGGAAGAACGATAATGAGAGAGAGGGGGAGGGAGGGAGAAAGAGAGGGAGGGAGAGAGAGGGAGGGTGAAAGTGATGTAGGAAGGGAGAGAGGGGGAAAGAGGGAAGAAAAGTGGGAGAAAGAGAGGGAGGGAGAGAGGGAGAGAGAGAAGGAAAGAGAAAGAGAAGGAGGGAGAAAGAGATGTAGGAAGGGAGAGAGGGAAGAAAAGTGGGAGAAAGAGAGAGGGAGGGAGAGAGGGAGAGAGAGAGAAGGAAAGAGAAAGAAAGGGAGGGAGGGAGAAAGAGATGTAGGAAGGGAGGGAGGGAGAGAGAGAGAGGGAAGGAAAGAGGGAGAAAGAGAGGGAGGGAGGGAGAGGGGGAGAGAGAGGGGAGGAAAGAGAGAAAAAGAGAGGGAGGGAGGGAGAAAGAGATGTAGGAAGGGAGGGAGAGAGAGAGAGAGAGAGGGAAGGAAAGAGGGAGAAAGAGAGAGAGGGAGGGAAGGAGAGTTCCGCCATTCCTAGTTTAGACATAATTCTCTGGAACTTTGCTCTCTGTTTTTCACCCCAGAATGAGATAAAGTCATTCATTGTTTGGCTTGGCTGACGATCAACTTATGTTGCCGACAGCAAGCTTTGATCCCTTGCCTATCAGGATGCTGACATTGGACAACGTTCCCCCCCCCCCCCCTCTCCCCCCTGCCCCCGTCCCCCATCCCCTCTTACTGCCAGACTCTGTCTCTGCTAGAAAAAGTGGCCTGTTCTTCCCCGGCTGAGGAAACAGACGTGGTTTAGATTCCCTTCCGAAGCCATTTGATGCTCCCTTCCTCATCAGCCTGCAAATTAGATTTGGAGACGAAGCCGGCCAGCCGTTTCTGTTAATGGGCAGGAAGAAACGGCCCTTCCTCCAAGCGAGGGTGGGCTTCTTTCTCATCTTTTCTTTTCTTTCTTTTTTCTTTTTCTTTTTCTGCAGCCGACGGACCCGACCAACTCGCAGAGATCGGAAGAGAAGGGTGCCCTCCGTGGAAATCAGGGTGGGCACAATGGAACCGGGAGGCCAGGATGTTAGTCTGAAGTCTCAGGCTATTTTGAGAGAAGGCAATCGTCACTTGGTGCTGAAGTGGAAGGGGGGCACCAGAAGTGTGCTTCCACACACACACACACACACACACACACACAATTTTGGAAGGAAATGAACTCTTGCAAGCTAATGAGGCCTTCTCTTTTTTGCATCCCCAACAAGGATCAACATGCAAGGTGTACTGGCTATTTAGGCTGGTATTTACTAGAGTAAGATTCGAGCAGCTGGACACGAGGGTTAAATATTTTATTTATTGATTGAAAACATTTATAGAGCTGCTCTTTTTTTCTCTTCTCTTCTCTTCTCTTCTCTTCTCTTCTCTTCTCTTCTCTTCTCTTCTCTTCTCTTCTCTTCTCTTCTCTTCTCTCCCCTTCCTTCCCTTCCCTTTCCCTTCCCTTCCTTTCTCTCCTCTCCTCTCCTCTTCTCCTCTCTCCTCTCCTCTCCCTTTCCTTTCCCTTCCTTTCCCTCCCCTCCCCTCCCCTTCTCTTCTCTTCTCCTCTCCTCTCTTCTCCTCTTCTTTCTTCTCCTCTCCCCTTCCTTTCCTTTCTCTTCCCTCCCCATCTCTTCTCTTCTCTACCCTTTCTCTTTCTTTTTTCCTTTTTTTTTTTTTTCAAAAAAAGGGACGAGTGGGGAAACCAATTTTCTCCAAGGAAGAAAATGCCCTGGAACAATCTGACAAGAGCAAGTTTGCAAAATGACTTAGAACCTGAACGCCTGTGATTTTGGACGGGGCATGTTTTTCTCATTAAAAACCCCTTTCTCAGAATACGAAACAGCTCAGGGAAACTGTAAATAAGACAATGCAAAGCTGCCTCAGCTTGATGTTGACATGATGGGTCAATTCACTTCCCTTTTCCACCTCCATGGACCAATAGTCAATAGGGCATTGATTTGTAAGCAACCTTCCTTCTATGTTGTCTACTTTGGATGCGGCTGTCTTATGTGCTCAGGGAGCAAAAAAAAAAAAGCATGCAATGGAGAGGATATCCATTTTCTGGTGCATCAGAAGAGAAAGAGAGAGAACAAAAGGCCTGCATTCATATAGCATTCTTAACTTAGTTATGGGACTAACCCCTTCTTTGGGTTTGCGCAAAATACATTTAATCATCATCTAACTAATAGCCTGGAATCTCACGGCTGGCTCAACTATCTTGGATTCCACTCAACTTTGATCTGTTGCATGAAACACGAAAACACAGTGTGAGGGTAGTCAACAGTAGCATTGTCAGAGTAGATGGTCTTCCCATGACTCTCCAGATATTTCTAATGCTCAGTTATACCTGTTCTATTCCGTTCTAATTCTCTTCTCTTCTCTTCTCTTCTCTTCTCTTCTCTTCTCTTCTCTTCTCTTCTCTTCTCTTCTCTTCTCTTCTCTTCTCTTCCCTTCCCTTCCCTTCCCTTCCCTTCCCTTCTCTTCTCTTCTCTTCTCTTCCTAATAAAGATTCTTCTCTTCTCTTCTCTTCTCTTCTCTTCTCTTCTCTTCTCTTCTCTTCTCTTCTCTTCTCTTCTCTTCTCTTCTCTTCTCTTCTCTTCTCTTCTCTTCCCTTCCCTTCCCTTCTCTTCTCTCCTCTTCTCTTCTCTTCACCTCTCCTCTCTTCTTTTCTCCTCCCCTATCTTCTCTTCTCCCCTCCCCTCCCCCCCTCCTCTCTTCTCCTCTCCTCTCTTCTCCTCTCCTCTCCTCTCTTCTATTATCGTATCCCACCCCAATGTCCCAATATTTGAGGGACTGCCACAAAGAAGAGGGGTTCATCATATTTTCCAAAGCACCACAAGGCAAGACAGGATGGAAACCAACCAAGGAGAGAAGCAACCTAGAACACAGGAGAAATTTCCTAACAGTGAGAACTATTAACCTGTGGAACAGCTTGCCTCCAGAAGTTGTGGGTGCCCCATCACTGGAAGTTTTCAAGAAGAGATGATGGACAGCCATTTGTCAGAAATTATATAGGGTCAAGGAGGGGATCAAGCAGGGGATTGGAGTAGAAGATGACCTCTGTTATTCTCCATACTACTTTGTGCCTGACATTTCTGTTGATTGGAACATATTTATTAGTGTCAGGTCCAAGTGTTTCTCCTTATTAACCAAAGCATAAAGGTAAAGATTCCCCTCGCATATAATACGTGCTGGTCGTTTCTGGCTCTAGTGGGCGGTGCTCCTCTCCGTTGCAAAGCCGAAGAGCCAACGCTGTCCGAAGACGTCTCTGTGATCATATGGCCGGCATGACTAAACGCCTTCGAAGGCGCACGGAACGCTGTTCCCTTCCCACCAAAGTGGCCCCTATTTTTCTCTTTGCATTTTGTTACATGCTTTCAAACTGCTAGGTTGGCAGAAGCTGGGACAAGGAACGGGAGCTCGCTCCGTGACACAGCGCTTGGGATTCGAACCACCGAACTGCCAACCCTTTCTCATCGGACAAGCTCAGCGTCCTTAGCCACTGAGGGTCCAAAGGAACATTGAAAAACCGTGACGATTGAAAGAACAGATTTTGGCACCTGGAAGCACCCCTGGTTCTCTTAAAGATTTGAGAGATGAATTAACAAAAAAAAAAAAAGAAGAAGAAGAAAGAATCTGTCTTCCTCCGTTTTTTCTCTGGATCCGCGTATTTTTTTTTTCTTTGAAGTTACGCCAGATCTTATAATGGTCCCAAGGAGTTCAACTGTCAGCTTCATCTGAGGAAGAAAAGCCCAAAGCACCTCTTCATGGTCCTAGACCAGATCCATCCAGTCCTATTTACAGAGCTCTTGGACAGGAACTTTTTGCCCGTGGCCTTTGATCTCTAAAACCCTTGTCGTTGCCATGGTGATGAGAAGCAGGCTGCACAATTATGAATGAGACCTATTGTGCGCGCATTTCTAGCACACTCCTTCACCAAATTACAGGCGTTTATTCTGGAGAGCGGGAGTTTGATTACCTTGATGTAGAAATGGGAGGGATTTTTTGGGGGGGGGGTTGTCATTCATTTATTCATTTGTCTCAGTGTGGGATAGCAAGGAAGGAAAAAAGGAAGGAAGGAAAAGGGAAGGGAGGGAGGGAGGAAAGAAGGAGAGGGAAGGAGCAAGGGAAGGAAGGAGACAAGGAGGCAAGGAGGCAAGGCAAAGAGAAGGGGGAGGAAGGAAAATCGGAAGGGAGGGAGGAAAAGAGAAGGGAGGAAGAAAAGAAGGAGAGAGAGGGAGGAAAGGAAGGAAAGAAGGAAAGGAGGGAGAGAGGGAGGGAGGAAGGAAGGAAGCAAGGACAAGAGAAGAGAGGGGGAGGGAGAGAGGAAAGAAGGAGGGAGAGGGAGAAAGGGAAGGAAAGAAGGGAGGGAGGGAGAGAAGGAGGAAGGAAAGAAGGAGGGAGGGAGGGAAGCAAGGAGGCAAGGAAGCAAGGAAAAGAGAAGGAAGGGAGGAATGAAGTAAAGAAAAGAGAAGGGAGGAAGAAAAGAAGGAGAGAGGGGGAGGAAGGAAAGAAAGAAGGGAGGGAGGGAGGAAGGAAAGATTATAGATGCTCTTTAAGTCCTTAATGGAGCCACTCTTCTCTTTGCCACTGGAACTACTAAAAGACGATTTAGATTCTCCCAGTGCAAATTTGCAAATTCATCGCTCCCCTTTAGAGAGGCTTCGTTGATGTAAACAGAGAAACCCAAATCCACACCCACAAACATACATGAAACGAGGCCAGGGGTAGCGGGAGAGAACCAATGAACGATCAAACCCCGCTGGTTCCCCCCCCCCTCCTACCGTGTTTCACTCTTTGGAGGACCTAAACGGGGAGAAGTTGAAGAATTTCAAAAGGACCTAAAGTTGAGAGCTGAGCAGGGGGTGTGGGTGGTGGGGGGTGGGGGGTGGGTGGGGAAAAGGAGGCCGAGAGATATGTCCTTACGCCGTGTGACTTCATGACCCACCCACTCAAACTCCTGGACAGGAACAGAAGGGCCATTCAGAAGCAAGCCGGGTTGTATCTTGGGGGCAAGAAAAGTCTGAAAAGGAAAGTTTTGACAGGTGAAATGACCTTAATATAATTAACCCCTCTTCCTCTAAAATAAAGCCATACTCTTCGCTTGGCTCTTGTTTTCTGCCCTTCGCCTTTTCCTTCCCGTTGGAGTAATGCAATCCAACACAACCCAATAGAACTGGAATGCACTTGAGAGTTCCTGGCCTTCTGACATCTCCTCGTCTTGCCTACCCTTGTGTAGACACACACACACACACTCACGCACCAACGGAAAGACAGGCTTCTATAAGTAGGGCTATTGATCTTCACAACGTTTTCTTAAGGAACGGAGCTGAAAAGGAACACACGCGCCTCCCTTTCCTCCTCCTCCTCCTCCGTTCTCCCCCATAATGGCGTGATTTGGCCCGGTCGCCTAATCCATCTTGACGAATCTTGGGACCCAAGATGTCAATAAGAATTAGATTGTCCCGATGAGCCGGTCACTTAGGACTCCAGTTGGCCGTCTGCGGCGAGCAACCCCAAGTCCTTGGAGCGCTGATCTCAAATCAGATTTGGCAGCAGCAATGAAAAGACATCGAATAATAACATTACCGGGGTGAGGGGAGATCAGGGGTAAAAGCTCCTTCAAACAATGTGCAGGAGACAGGGAGACTTGCATGCATGACCCAAAAAAATAGAATTAAAAAAAGGAAACTGTCAAGAATGGGTCAGGAGGGAAAATGCTGTGAGTTTGGTCCCCAACGTGCTTTGAACCCAGTTTTCTACGGTGTTTCCCTGAAAGTAAGACCCTGTCTTATATATTTTTTGCCACCAAAAAAAGGCACTAGGTCTTATTTTCTTCTTCTACAGCTGGCAAGGTAACAGAGCTCAGGATCGATCCAGAGCTTTGTTATCCGCTACAGAGGCCTTCAGGAAAGCTTTGCCAATCTTGCTGGCTGCAGAAGAAATGGGCTGGCAAGGCAGGTATCGGGGTGTGTCAAGCTAGGACTTACTTTCAGGGTAGGTCATATTTTCAGGGGAAACAGGGTAGGTAATGGGTAGAGAAGCAGATCATTCAAATAAGTTGGATTGTAGAGAATATTTATAGCTCAGGGCGGAACTTGGTACTAGTTCATTCTGAGCCTTAGCCTTCCGGACTCTGTCTTTGCAGATTCGGGCTATTTGCTGGAGATTCTCAGTCATCCAGATCATGATTATTCCAAAAGTGCTTTTTTGTTTCCCAAGAGGCAACTGGATTTTCTGGTTTTCCTTTGAAGACCGTTTCACTTCTCATCCAAGGAGCTTCTTCAGTTCTCAGTTCAGTTCTTCTTCAGAACTGAAGAAGCTCCTTGGATGAGGAGCAAAATGTCTTCAAAGAAAAACCAGAAAGTCCAGTTGCCTCTTGAAAAAAAAGCACATTTGGGACAACTGTGAGTGTGCTGATTTTCTTGCAGACGTTTCATTACCGAACTAGGTAACATCATCAGTGCTAGTATGGCATTTTCTGGTCAGAAAGGTTGCAAAAGCAGACTGCACGAACCTAGGACACCACAGCAATCATAAATATGAACCAATTGCCAAGCCTCTGAATTTTGACGACGTCACCATGGGGATACTACCAACGTCATAACTGTGAAAAATGGTCACAAGTCACTTTTTTCCAGCGTTGTTATAAACTTCAAACAGTCACTAAATGAACTGTTGTAAGCGAGGACTACCTGTATTCGATTCTATCTTAGTCGCTTTTTAATTTTCTTTAACAGAAAACTCAAATCGTTGGAACTTTTTGGCATAGATTTGTGGCTTTTTGGGGTTTTTTTTTTTTTGCAAACTCTTCCCCCACGCAGGTAAAGGCTGACATAGTTTGGAAAATACAAATCCTCCCAGTATAATCCGTTTGGTAGGTCATCCCACCCTCGCCCCCCCTCTTCAAAATTGTAAATATGCAATGGGAAGAAAAATGTCCGATCTAATTAAGACCAGTTGAAATGTACAGAGACCGGATTCTCCCAGTGGGATTGCTTGGGGTTCAAGAGGTTAAAAAGAGGAATGTTCTGTCTAATAACAGAAAATCAGGTCTGCAGGCACACGTTCTTCATCCGGTATTTAGGGCAAATTAGTTGACGGAGAAACACAACTGGGAGGAAAACGGTCCTGATGAGAAGGGCAGAAAGGTGTGGAATTTGCAGGTTTCTGATCCCTTGCGCCCATCTGAGAAGCGATGAAGTAAAAGAGAAGCTATTTTATTTTATTTATTTGATTTGTCCATCGCTTACAAGATAATAGGTATAAGGATAAACATGGTTATGAATAAATGAAATGGATACGTATAAGAAAAATAAAAATTAACAATAGGACAGGGACGGGTGGGCAGGTTGGTGCGCTTATGCATGCCCCCGACAGACCTCTTAGGAAAGGGGTGAGGTCAATAGTAGACAGTCTAAGGTGAACGTTTTTGGGGTTTGGGGAAGAAACCACAGAGGCAGGTAGAGTATTCAGACATTGACCACTTGGTTGCTGAAGTCGTATTTCCTGCAATCAAGTTTGGTGTGGTTTACCTTGAGTTTGTCTCTGTTGTGTGCTCTTGTATTGTTATGGTTGAAGCTGAAGTATCATAGACAGGTAAGTCACTGCAATGTATGATTTTATATACCATACTTAGATCAGACCTATTGTCCCCATTTATTCATACCTATTTCCTATATTCTTACTCATGTTTATACTTACACCTATTATCTTGTAAGTGATTGACAAAATAAAATAAAGAAATAAAGTTAAGTGAATCATTGGCAGTTGTCAAGCTAATTATACATTTGTTTAAATGAATCTGGTTTGCCTATGGACACTGCTTGTAGGAGGTCGCAAAAGGGGATCAAATTACCCCAGAACACTTCAATCACCATGACCAGACATAGAATATCAGAGTTGGAAGGGACCTTGGAGATCTTCTAGTCCAACCCCCTGCTTAGGCAGGAAACCCTACGTGAGTCAGTTGCCTGAATTTTGATCACGTCACCATGGGGAGGCTGTCAACGGCCGTCAGCTTGAACAATGGCCATAAGTCACTTTTGTCAGGGGCGTTATAACTTTAAGCCGTCACTCAATGAACTGCTGTCAGTGGAGGTCCACCTGGAATCATCATAATTTCCGAGAGAAAACAACAAAAAGAAAAACCATTCCATGGGCCAAGAATATAAAGAGCCAGGAAAGGAGCAGGTCCAATTTAATGGGAAGAAAATAAAAAACAAATATGGTTGAAGTTCCAGGACAGAAATCAAGGAAACTTCCCCCCGTGATGAGTTGGGGACTGGGTTTGGGTGGGGGGCTTCCTTTCTTTAAATTGGGATGTCAAGACATCAAGGAAGCTGTAGAAGGATGGAGAAACAGAAGGAGGGGGAAAAAATTACAGATGCACACACACTCACACACACACAAACACACAGAGGCAAACACATCAAATGAATCCCAGCCATCTGACAACTATTAAATAAGATCAAAAGCACCACCCAATATATAATTCCCCCCCACCCCACTCACCCCCAATCCCGGAGTAAAGTAGAACCACAAAAGGTTCTTTCAACCAAGAAGCAAACAAGCAGGCTAGTTTCATATCAATGTAATTGAGTTGGTGTGTAATTCTAATCAGACGAAAATGGGTAGTTTGGGGTTAAATGGGTTGTAGGCTTTGGGGGTGGGGGGTGGGGTGGGGGGAAGAGTGTGGGTTGTCAACTCCTTAAGAAGGTTTGGATAATTCAGGGTTACTATGACGATGGGTGAATCCAGTGAACTGGTCAACTGGGGAGGGAGGGAGGATGAAATGAAGAGAATAACAGAGTTGGAAGGGACCTTGGGAGGTCTTGTAGTCCAACCTTCTACTTTCAGACACATGGCTGTCCAATCTCTTAAAAATCTCCAGTGTTGGAACGTCCACAGTTTCTAGAGGCAAGTTGTTCAACTGATTTTATTGTTCTCACAATTGTTAGGAAATGTCTCCTGAGTTCTAGGTTGCTTCTCCCCTTGATGAGTTCCCATCCATTGCTTCTTGTCTTGTCTTCTGGTGCTTTGGAGAATACATGGATCCCTTCTTCTTGGGGGAAGCCCCTCAAATATTGGAAGACTGCTACCTTGTCACCCCTGGTCCTTCTTTTCACTAGACTAGACAAACCCAAATTATGCAACTGTTCTTCCTATGTTTTAGCACGAATTGTTCCGACGGTCAGGAAATTTCTTTTTAGTTCTGAGTTGCTTCTCTCCTTGATTGGTTTCCGTCTGTTGCTTTTTGTCCTGCTCCCAAGCGCTCTGGAGAACAGATTGACCCCCTCAACTTTGTGGCAGCCCCTCAAATATTGTAACATGGCTATTTAACAGATTAACAAGAGTTGGAAGGGACCTTGAAGGCCATGCAATCCAGCCCCTAGTCCTTCTTTTCTCTAGACTAGACATACCCAATTCCAGCAACCATTCTTTATTGTCCCTCAACCGTTCTTTGTATGTTTCATCCTCTAATCCCCTAATCCTCTTGGTTGCTCTTCTCTGCACCCGTTCCAGAGTCTCAACATCTCTTTTTATATCGGAAACATTTGACCAAACAGGATTGGGGAAGGCTTTGTAAACATTGACTCAGGGTGACAGTTGATGGGAAGATGCAGCATTAATTAGAGGCAACGCCGCGCATTGAGAGCAAAGTTAGAATGGAGTTGGCTGGGTTTCCTGAGACGAAGCACCGCAGGGCCAGTCAGATGTGCTGTGGCTGGATTTGAGGCAGGGATAGCTGTAGGCTTCCGCAGAGAATAGCAAAGATGAGGCTTGCAGCAATCCCACAGGAGATACGGATATGGACTATGGAAGCTAACGAGAATCCTTGGGGCCTGGAGTGTGCGAGGCGTTGTCTTCTGGGGTCTAGAAAAAAAGCCCCTTTCTCACATTCCCCGTGGCAGGTTGACATGCCCCTGCTGCAACCGATCATCCATGATGATGCAGTTGAAGAACGGTTGCAGGAACCGGGCCTGGCTAGTCTAGGGAAGAGAAGGACCAGGGGAGACAGGAGAGCAGTCTTCCAATATTTGAGGGGCTGCCACAGAGAGGAGGAGGGGGTCAAGCTGTTTTCCAAGGCACCTGAAGGCCAGACAAGGAATAATAATGGATGGAAACTGATCAAGGAGAGATTAGAGTAGAGTAAATAAGAATTTGGAATAGAATAAGAATTTGGAACAGAGCAGAGTAGAGTAGAATAGAATAAAAATTAGAATAGAATAAGAATTTAGAATAGAATAGAGTAGAGTAGAATAAGAATTTAGAACAGAATAGAAATAGAAGAGAGGAGAAGAGAAAAGAAATAGAACATAAAATAATAGAAATAGAATAGAAAAGAAAAGAACAGAAAAGAAATAGAATAGAATAAGAATTTAGAATAGAATAGAAAAGAAAAGAATAGAAAAGAAATAGAATAGAATATAGAAATAAGAATAGAATAGAATAGAATAAGAATTTAGAATATAATAGAAATAGACTAGAATAGAAAAGAATAGAAAAGAAATAGAATAGAATACAGAAGTAAGAATAGAATAGAATAAGAATTTAGAATATAATAGAAATAGAACAGAATAGAAAAGAAATGGAATAGAATATAGAAATAAGAATAGAATATAGAAATAAGAATAGAATAGAATAAGAATTTAGAATATAATAGAAATAGAATAGAATAGAAAAGAATAAAAAAGAAATAGAACAGAAAAGAATAGAAAAGAAATAGAATAGAATATAGAAATAAGAATAGAATATAGAAATAAGAATAGAATAGAGCTGGAAGGGACCTTGGAGGTCTTCTAGTCCAGCCCCTTGCTCAAGCAGGAGGACCCATACCATTTCAGATAAGTGGCTGCCTGGTTTCTTCTCAAAAACCTCCAGGGATGGAGCGCCCAAGATAGTAGCCATCCCTGACTCACCCCCAGCGGTGCTTTCGGGATAGACGGGCGAATCTGGTTTTCCTTAATTCTAGGCTATTACGTTACCCCCTCCAGCCCACGATCATTAAATCACGGCTTTAAATCCATAATGTCATTATCCCCTTAGGTGGGAACCCAATCCCTCTCTCTAGGCCTTCTTCGCCTGTGTGGTCTCCTCCAACCTCTTCTAGGCCCTTTTTTTAAAACAAAAAACACCAAAAAACCCCATCCTGTTTGGAGAAAGGGGCGGTGAAAAAGAGGTTCAGGGTTCCCTTTGAAAGAAGAAGACAAATGAGGAAGCCCAGAATAACTCTCTGGCCAACGTTTTCCTCCTTCTTAAACAAACCCATCCCTACTTTTTGAAGCTCTTCCGGGTACACATTAAAAGCTTTCTAACTCCCTCAAGGGGCCAGAAAGATTTGATGGGGGGAGGGAGGGTTTGGGGGGACGGCGGAGGGAGGGGAGGTGTTACGGGGAAAGTGCTGGCTATGTTGTACGAGAAGAAGTGCCTTTCCCTATCTTTTCCTTCCTTGCTTTTTCATCCATAATGGCATGAAATGTAAACAAGGATCAGGCGGAGAGGCCAGGAAGAGATTGTGTGACGGGCGAAGGACCCCGGGAAGAGGAGAGAAGAAGGGGAAAGTCGGCTTTTGAAAAAAGCACGAGGGGGAGGGAGGGGTGGGTTGCCCCCATTGCGTTGACCTGCTTTCTATAAACAACCTAAATGCCCCGGCTGGTTTGCACGGCTAAACGGTTTAAAAAGGAAAAGGGCTCGCTCAGAAGGTCTTTGCCCTTTTTTAAAAATAGGTGTTTTGTTTGGATCTGGGTAACTGGCCTGATCTCTCTCCTTTCCACCCCGCCAGAGAGCTGGAGGTGGGGTGGGATTTGAAGAAGAAGGCTAGGCTCTTTCTAAGTCAGGATGCCAGTTAGCACCTGCCTCACGGAAGTCTTCGTCATAATCTTCGTAGTGATCATCATCGTCTTATTCAATGCCATCATATTTTGTTGTCCTTCTCCCTTCTTCTTCTTCTTCTTCTTCTTCTTCTTCTTCTTCTTCTTCTTCTTCTTCTTCTTCTTCTTCTTCTTCTTCTTCTTCTTCTTCTTCTTCTTCTTCTTCTTCTTCTTCTTCTTCTTCTTCTTCTCCTCCTCCTCCTCCTCCTTTCTGTTTTTCCTCCTCTTCCTTTTCCTACTCCTTATCTCTGCCTCCTTCCCTTTCTCCTCCTCCTCCCCGCCTCTTTCTTTCTGCTTTGCTTCTTCCTCCTCCTTCACCCCTCCTCCCTGCCTCCTTCTCTTCTCCTTCTCTTTCTCCTCCTTTCTGTTTTTCCTCCTCTTCCTTTTCCTCCTCCTCATCTCTGCCTCCTTCCCTTTCTCCTCCTCCCCGCTGCCTTCTTCAATTTTTTTTTTTCTTCCTCCTGCAACCGATGCATCCTGAAAACATGCTTTGGCTGCCTCAAATACATCCAAGTTCTGTTTACAACACAGTTGTGCCAAATCTAAGAAAATAATGATTAGCAGCAAAGTTATTCGATCTCTTTTATGGTCTGGTGAGTCATACCGTGTAATGCAAGGGTGAAAAATAAATAAGCCAGATATCTGACTTTCCTGACGGAGCTTTGAATCTGTTGTGTCCAGAACCCGTGTTCTTTAACCTCAGACGGCCTCTTAAGTGTGATTCATCATAAACCACAAAAGCATATCGTGTATCTTTTCTTGACATACTTCTTTCCTCTAGCTTCTTTGTTTAAATTGATTCGCAATTAGCAAATCAATGATGTTCCAAGGGTGTGCTCACTGAGAACCATAAAAACATGGAGGGCACCTCAGAGATCTTCTAGTCCAATCCCCTGCTCAGGGCAGACACTTTATATCATCCCAGTCAAATGGTTGTCCAGTCTTTTTTTTAAAAAAATATTTTATTGAAAATAAACATTAAGAAGTCTTGAATGCAGTGGATTTTCTTTGACATACATTTCAGTCTTCACATTTTACACTAAGAAAAAAATCAATAAGAAATATAGGCATCTATATATATATATATATATATTTACATTTATTCTTTATATCATTTTAGATCTTATTCTTGTGCTGTATTTCAATTACATCTTAAATTCTAATTTTCATTTTATAGACTTCCTTTCATGTCCCTCCATACATAGAAATTCAATTTACTATAGGGCCTGTGATGCCTGGTAATGAGCGGTTTAGAAATAAAGAGAAAATAAAATGGCAATTAGGAAAAGAATGAGGGAATATGTAAATATGTAAATATACCAAAAAATGGGCCTGTTTAGTCACTTCTGGTATTTCCGGAAATACAGGAAGTGACAAAATGGGCCTATTTTTCGCCCTCCAAAGGCTGCAGAAGCTTCCCCCAAGCCTTTGGGAGGCTGAAAAAAGCCCCAAAATCAGCTGGGAGGCACGCACATGCTCAGTGAGGTAAGTTTGTCTAGAACTCGCGTGCCCATACAAATGGCTCTGCATCCCACCTGTGGCATGCATGCCATAAGTTCGCCATCACAGCCCTATACCATTTCAGACAAATAGCTCTCTAATCTCTTCTTAAAAGCCTCCAGTGGTGGAGCAGCCACAACTTCTGAAGGCAAGTTGTTCCACTGATTAATTGTTCTCACTGTCAGGAAATTCCTCCTTAGTTCTAGGTTGCTTCTCTCCTTGGTTAGTTTCCACCCGTTGCTTCTTGTCCTTTCTTCAGGTGCTTTGGGGAATAGCTTGGCTTCCTCTTCTTTGGGGCAGCCCCTCAGATATTGGAAGACTGCTATCCTGTCTCTCTTAGTCCTTCTCTTCACTAGACTAGCCATGCCCAGTTCCTGCAACCGTTCTTTATATGTTTTAGCCTCCAGTCCCCTAATCGTCTTTGTTGCTCTTCTCTGCACTCTTTCCAGAGTCTCAACATCTTTTTTTTCTACCGTGGCCACCAAAACTGGATGCAGTATTCCAAGTGTGGTCATTGCAGTGGTTTTGGCAGTAATTATCCTTAAGGATTAAAGGAAAGAGGCTTATTTATGCCAATTCTAAGATGAAAAATAGGGGGGAAATGGGAAAGATTCGAGGATTTCCTGTATTTATTCTAATAAGAATAAATAAAACACTGGGAGGTACAAGGGTGTCTATTTCTGGAAATGTATTTTTGGAAAGGGAAAATTATTAGAAACCTTCTTCCATCTTGTGGAGTTCACAATTCTTTCCAGCAAGTGGAAAAATCCAGAATTGCAGCTTTTTCTATGGTCCAAAAAAAAATAAAAAATATTTGAATCGTGTTATTAATGCGATCGAGCCTCTTCGCAGCTTATGCCTGTCGCTTCTCCTGTTTTGTTTTGTTCAGGAGACAAGCAAGAAACCAGGAAAAAAAATGCTGAATTTTCATAAAGTATAGAAGACAGCGAATCGTAATTTCATGATTGCACAGTGGACATAGCTCACTTTTTTAAAAAATACAATCCAATACAACCTGCATTATATTATTTGGAAATTGTCTTCTCTTTACTTCCTTTGAGATGGCGTAAATCTGCAAGTCATTGTTTTTTTAAAAAGTGAAAAGTCTGTACAAAGGTAATCCAGAGAGTGAGTTTTCTCTTTCATCAACACAAACAAATCAATATTTATTTAAAAATGATATCCATTTCTGTAAAATGATATGAATGAGACCAATCAAATTGTCATCTAGATTTTTAACATTTGGCAAAGAAACCCCATCCATCCATCCATCCATCCATCCATCCATCCATCCAATTGTCCATCCATCCATCCATCCATCCATCCATCCATCCATCCATCCATCCATCCATCCTTCTATCCATCCAACCATCGACCCCTCCACCCCTCCATTCATTCATATAAACATACATCCAACTGTCCATCCATCCAACTGTCCATCCATCCATCCATCCATCCATCCATCCATCCATCCATCCTTCTATCCATCCAACCATCGACCCCTCCACCCCTCCATTCATTCATATAAACATACATCCAATTGTCCATCCATCCAACCATCCGTCCATCCATCCATCCAATCATCCCTCCAACTCTGTCTTGGCATCTAAAAAGCCAAAAACGATTTGAAAAATGGACCAATATTAAGGTGGAATCTCAAATGTTCTTGGTTCTTCTGGAACAAAGAATGAGAATCTCTCATTATATTAAGTTCTTTGTTGGCCTTTTGCTCTGGAAGCGCTCAGGAGAATGTTTCTACCATCGTCCCAACTGAGAAGGTTGTAGATGATAATAACCTACGCCTTTGCTTCTTTTCCTTTCTCTTCATCTCTGTCACTTGCCTTATTCCTTCATCCACTGGTTGGCTTTAGGACAAGGGATATCAAGTCGCCTGTCAAAAACGATGGAAATGATTCACCCATTGGGAATCCCAAGATTCACCCAAGAGCAAGAGAGATGACTTTTAACAATATGCTTCTTTGAGACAAGAAGCCAACATGGAAGTGGTGAGAGGGATTAACTATGCCCCAGAGGCCTGACTATCTGGGCCAAAGAAAGTGGGGAAGAATTATTATTTTTTTAATAAAAAAAAAACCAGTTTGATACTGAACAGTCTGTAGAGAAGTGAAAGTTCAACCCTCACTGTGATATAAAAGAATTCTGAGAAGAGATGGGCTGTGAAGATTGAGCCATAATATTTATTGGGGTCACTCGGTGCATTTATATCTCATTTTCATTTCAGAAACCTGAGTTTTACTTGTGATTTTCTTCCTCCAAAACCAGTTTCATTTTTACAAGAATCCTGTGAGATATGAGAGAGAGAGAGAGAGAGAGGGAGAGAGATGGACCAGGGTTTACACACTGAGCTAAGTCATGGTTTATGGAATAAAACTCTACGAGATCTGAGATCACACTTTGGCTCTGAGGCACAAAACACCCACCACACATCGAGTGTAACAAGCAAGTACAATACACCCCTAGAAATTTAACAACTGAGCACCGATCACCAAATGACCTCCAGAAATGTAACAATGATCACCAGACAAGCCATGAGTTGGGTTGATTTCCAGCAGAACTATCAATGGATCATCCTTGTCCGTTAGTCTACAAGTAAGTTAGCAACAATGTTTAGGTCTTTCTTGAATGGAGGCATTTCTGAATGATGGGTTAATTCCTGACCTTAAATCAGCTGTTGAGATCACCTCCCTCCCTTTATTTCTACCTATATTGTACATTCATCGACAGATTAGGCTCCCATTGTTTGGGGGATGCAAGCCCATGCAAGTGTGTCAGTTCAGCTATTGGCATCTTCTCTTTAACCTGTGCCTAAAAAAGCAAAGGCACCTTTCCAGGTCAATGTCCTGCCAACTGCTGGCTCGAGAAACCGAACTTCCAGAGAACAATGGAACAACCAATGCTTCTGTCAGACTTACCTTGAGCGCCAGCCAACATCATCCTTCCCTTCCGCAACCAATGTGACCGGTGAAGCTCTCCCAAGGCAAAGAATTACGGATGAATCTGGTTCTGAATCTGGTTTTTTCTCTTTTGGGAAATAAATAAATAAATAAATAAACGAAATGACAACTAATGCACACAATATGTCAGGATTTTAGCAACCGCTCTAATTAAATCATGATTCTCGAGCCAAACTTCGAAAAACTGCAAAGGATTCATTAGAGGCGCCATACTGGCACTGCCCTGTATGAGGCCAACTCTGGCATACATTATTTCCAGGCCCCTGTGACTCTGTTTCCCCCCTCCCTCCCTGCTGGGTGGTGTCATAAATCAGATTCTCCAAATGAGCACCTTCACGGGCTGGGGGGGGGTCATCAACGTTCTCCAATTAAATATATTTGCTGGCAAAAGCTCTGGTATTTTAGTTACAATCTTTTCAAGATAAGAGTTGGAATGTACTTTCGCTTTCAAACTGCTGCACTGCGCTTCCAGATTTCCTTCCTTCTCCCCACCCTCTTTTAATGGCAACTACTAAATCAGGCATAGGAATGTTTTATGAACTGATACAATAGATATTAATGTAGGAGATGACCAGGCTGAGCCTGAAGGAGGAGTCGAAGACGCTATCAGTCTTGAGTCCCTTCCTAGTCACAAGAGATCTAAGTCCAACCTACTTTGAATTCCATTGACACATAAAGCTAAAGGTAAAGGTTCCCCTTGTACATGCATACTGGTCGTTTCTGGCTCCAGGGGTGGGGGTGCTCATCTCCATTACAAAGCCAAAGAGCCAGTGCTGTCCAAAGACGTCTCTGTGGTCATGTGGCCGGCATGACTAAAGGCCAAAGGAGCTGTTCCCTTCCCACCAAAGGGGTCCCTATTTGTCTGCTTGCATTGCTTGTGTGCTTTTGAACCGCTAAGTTGGCAGAAGCTGGGACAAGGAACGAGAGCTCACGCCGTTACGCGGCGCTAGGGATTCGAACTGCTGAACCCCCAACCTTTCTGATCGACAGCCCACCATCTTAGCCACTGAGCCACTGTGTCCCCTGACTGTTTCTGCCGCCAATTCGCTTGGAGTGTTAGTAGTCCATATTCTTGTCGAGAGAGTTAGCGTGCATTAAACCTGTATTCATTTGAAGTGCCTTGGCTCTTGATTTCTTGGGCCTGACATTAAATACAGATACGTAAATAAATGTAAGAAGTCAATCCACGCGGTTGGTGTTCCAGCAACGATCCGAGAACTACAAAACTAAGCTTGGGGGATGGGCAGGCAAGGGCTGGGGAAGGGGAAACAGAAGATAGCATCCCGGTTAGAAGGCATTCCGATGATTTATTGCAGCTAACTAAATCAGCCTTACAGGACAGGATGCATTTTTTATACAGATGATGCTATTGATCTGCTGTTTTGTTTATGTCTCCGACTTCTGTAGCCTGCTTTTTGGCAGAAATGTGACTGTCAGGCGTGTAACTAATACAGCTCCCCTGGAATCATGTTGCACCGACACTAAAAGATTTAACATTGTCTACCTCTCAGGTTCTCCCTCCAATCCAACGTGCTACAGATGATTTTAAATCCATTTAAGATGCGTGTCAGGCCGAGAAATGCTTCTCTTTTTTAAAAAACAAAACAAGAAACTCCCTCGTTCTTTCTTTTTGCAAAGCATAGCAGAGTACTCGCTTTTGAAATTTGAAAGAGAGAAGTTTTCAGGGGAAAGTGTGGAGTACTCATGTTAGACCTTCCTTCCTTCCTTCCTTCCTTCCTTCCTTCCTTCCTTCCTTCCTTCCTTCCTTCCTTCCTTCCTTCCTTCCTTCCCTCCCTCCCTCCCTCCCTCCTTCCTTCCTTCCTCTTTCTTTCTTTCTTTCTTTCTTTCTTTCTTTCTTTCTTTCTTTCTTTCTTTCTTTCTTTCTTTCTTTCTTTCTTTCTTTCTTTCTTTCTTTCTTCAGATGTGGTGGCCTTTGAGAATAACCCTGGAAGAACCAGGACAAAAGTCAGAGAAGAGGCAGTCAAGGCCCACAGAAGTAATAAAGGCATGGAAATAATCTCGGAAGGGATCCTTCTTAATTTCTTAGGCTACAAAGGCAAGGAGGAGGAGTGATGTACTTTCAGACTAGCACAATTCTTTAGTATAGCCTACAATAAGGGTTTCCCCAGGTGCAATGTAGGACCGTGAAAGCTGGACCATAAGGAAGGCTGAGCACCAAAGAAGTTCTGTGAGTCCCTTGGACTGCAAGGCGATCCAACTGGTCAGTCCTAGAGGAGACCAACCCTGACTGCTCTTTAGAAGGCCAGATCCTGAAGATGAAACTCAAAAGACTTTGGCCACCTCATGAGAAAGAAGGAAGGACTCCCTGGAGAAGAGCCTAATGCTGAAAATGATGGAGGGCAAAAGAAGGAGGAGACGGCAGAGAAGGAGGTGGCTGGACGGAGTCCCTGAAACAGTTCATTGGTGTGAGCTTCAATGAACTCCACAAGATGGTAGACGACAGGAAGGCCTGGAGGAATGTTGTCCATGGAGACCAACCCTGACTGCCGTTTAGAAGGCCAGATCCTGAAAATGAAACTCAAAGACTTTGGCCGCCTGATGAGAACGAAGGACGCACTGGAGAACAGCCGAATGCTGGGATTGTGTATGTATAATCTCTCTCTGTCGCTCTCTCTCTCTGTTTGTCTGTCCGTCTGTCTCTCTCTGTCTCTCTCTGTCTGTCTCTGTCTCTCTCTGTGTGTAGCATTTCTGCATGCCAATAGTTGACTCGAAATCCATCCGTTTAACGCTCATTTTAATAGCAAGTCCTTCTCCATCAATAGGGCTACACCGGTGCATATCCTATTTCTAATTTCCCAGTCCTGCAGAAGTTTTTTTTTTTTTAAAAAAAGTGTTTTGAGGCTGGACAATGGAGGACTGTTTTCCCTAATGAGGAACAGTTGAGAGCTATGGAGACAGGCCCTACCCTGCAAAGGGCTTGCGCCGTTATTCTCTGGCTAATGAAGGCCAGTTGAGAGAGATGCCACCATTTCTGAAGAGGACCTTTTTAGAAGGGAGGGAGGGAGGGAGGGAAGGAGGGAACAATGCTGGTCTTTTGAGATGTGAATTTCCATTTCTGGACAAAGAGACCCCAAGGGAGGTGGTAGACTTGAGATTCATCTGTCGGCTTAATGGGTCCTGACCTTTGCAACCTCTCCAGCTATGCTCTTTGGCCTCTGGTGTTGACCTCGTTGGTGGAATACTGGTGTTTAGCCAGAAGTTCTCTATCGACTACCTGTCAGGAGGCACCTGCTTAAAGGACTCCTGAAGAATTTGTCACCGAATGGGCCACTGGAGATAACTTTGTTGGAGGCAGGGTGAAATAATGCGGACCCGGTAAAGTAATCCCTGCAATTATCCTTTTGACACACAAAAGAGAGGACTTTTTAGTAGCATCTTGGCTTCTCTCACATGCTCCTCAAATATTTCCGTGAGACTTCGGATAGATAGACCAGAGAGAGAGAGAGAAAGAGACAGAGACAGAGAGACAAAGAAGGAAAGAAAAAAAAACCATCGGATTTCCTTGTTGAAAGAATGGTTTGTGAAGGCATGGAAGTCCTTCTTTGATGTCCAGCCTTACATTGTACCTCAACAGTAAATTTGACACAGAATTTAAGTCAAACGGGGAAACCATTTCTGGATGTAACTCAATATATGGATGTATAGAGTTCATACTTCAGTTTTATGGATGTTCAAAGTTGAACAGAGTCTCAGTTTTGACTGTCAAGCATCTCCCCTGGGCTTCAGCAAGTCCTTCTCGGAGATGGGAGGTGCCAGATATTGATCTTATGACCTTGGCCATTGAATTATGACCCTTTCCAATTCTGTTTTGCATCAGAGATTGTGGAACAGATTTTCTATTGATAAAGGAAAATATTTGTAGCTCAGAGTTGAAATGAGGAGTCCTCGGTGCCCTCTGAGCTTGGTTGTTTTCCTGCAGTTTCATTACCAAACTAGGTAACATCATCAGTGCTAGGAAGGAATGGTATTTGCTCTCAATTTATATTCTAGTGTTGTCATTGTTGGTTGGGATGGTCTTGGCTGTTTTCTGTTAGCTTGTTTGGCAGGTCTTTGATTGGGGTGTTGTTTATTTCTTGATTGTTGATCTGAGGTTACTCTTGGTGTTAAACTATGTTCATTTGGGTGTTCGTGGTTGGTATTTTGGTATTTTTGTTCCCTTTTTGGCTCCAAGACCATTCCCACCAACAATAAAATGTAAATTGAGAGTGAACATCTTTGACTAGTTTGGGTAATGAGAAGTGTGCAAAAAGACAGCCAAGTTCAGAGAGCACCAAGGACCTCCTCATTTCTACCCTGAGCTACAAATATTCCCCTTTATCAATAGAAATCTCTTCCATGATCTCTGATGCAAGAAAGAATTGGAAAGGGTCACAATTCAATGGCCAAGATCAATATCTCCTATATCCGAGAAAGACTTGTGGAAGCCCAGAGGCGATGTTTGACAATCAAGACGGAGACTCTATTCAGCGTTGAACATCCCATAAAACTGAAAACAGTGCAATCTTCCACCCAAAATCTTTTTCCTTGTTTTAGTAGACACAAAGTGCTGCATGAGTCTTGAACTTTGAAAATCAAGGATGGTATGTGTCCAAAGTCGAGGAATGCCATTCCTTGTCATGGTATTGAATTTCATGGGGGGGAAAAACAGAACCATCTAGTTTTTCCCTAAATTATTTTCTTTTGGATACTTTCAAAGTACCCTTTCAACTAACTAATTTCTGAATTTTTCCCTCCCAATAGGCTTTCCAACGTATTCATTACACCTTTGTCCCTGGACCTGTCATCCCCCTCCAATTAATACACCGTTGAAGGTTTCTAATGAAATTCATCGTTATCTTTTACAAGGTCATTTTATATATATAGAAAAAGAACTTCCAAGGGCAAGAAGGTGTGAGATCATAGATCAAGAGGCAAACCTAGTAAGGTGCATTGATATCAATGGGCCTGACTTTTAAGTAAGGCACCTAGTTACTTCTGTAGAAAATTTCATACCTTTGCTAATCATAGCATACAGGGAGTCCTCAACTGATGACTACAATTGAGCCCAAAATTTCCATTTGCCAAACAGACTGTTGTTAAGTGAATTTTGCTCCCGGTCAGCCTTGGAAGCCATATTTTGCTTAGAAAATAAAAGCCAGCTGTGAAAGGAACATACTTTGCAGAAGGCAAAGACATTTTGAAACTCCAGCCTCGTGGACCTTCCAGTATCCTGAGTTTGTATTTGAAGATTCTTGTATTGCAAATTATTTCTTGTCTGTTATCTTTTGGCAAGTCCTGCAGTTTGGCAAGTCTTGTGCTTATCACAGCTAATTATTTTGCAAAAGCATTACAAGGTTTCTGTTTTATTTGGATTGTGTTTGATTTGTTGGAAAAGGACGGGGTCAGAACAATCCCATGACCCCAAGACACCGTGACCGTCATAGATACGAGCCAGTTGCCAAGCAAACAGAAGTTTGAATCCCATGACTGTGGGGAATGCTGCAATGGCTGTAAGTGTGAATATTGGTCATAAGTTAATTTTTTTTCCAGTGCCATCATAACTTCACTCACTAAACTAACGGCTGTAAATCAAGGTATCTACCTGTGTCTCTTTTCAAAAGGCTCCGTGCATGTGACAGCATCTGTACTCCGTCTATATCAATTTCACATTTGTGATCATGAATCATTCTTCTATCGGCGTTTGAGTCCAGAATGCACCTGCTTGAAAACTAATACGGGGATAAATGGGCATTTTAATTTATATAGAATTCACATTCCCACTCCCTCCACCCGCCTACAATTTCCACTTTTGCATGCTTTTTCGTCTCAAATATCTTCGCGGGAATTTCTTTAAGCCATGATGATTTGGGGAGGAGGAGGAGGAGGGGGAATTCGCCGGGCAGGTGCCTTTTAATGTGAAGATTCGTTGCCACAATTGATTGGTTGAAGCTTCAGCCCTACCCCTGGATAAGGAGAGAGCAAATAGAGATATTTAAATAGCAGAGGAAAGCAATGGGCCCTGAGAAACTTAGTAAATGCGTTGCAATAAATCCTTTCCATTTTAAAGGGGTCGTATCTGTTGCAATGAACTACTTAGCTAGTTCTTTACGAGAAAGAAAAAGAAATTATAAGGTAGAACCAGAGGTGGTATTCAGCCGGTTCTGACGGTAGCGGAAATTTTGAGTAGTTCGGAAAACTGGCAAACACCGCTTCCATCTATTCTCTGCCTCCTGAGCCCCAGCTGATTGGCTGGGTCTTCTTTTGTTGCCCTGCCCAGGAGAACGGAGCTGGAAAGCAGGTTAGTGGGGTGGGGAGGGCATGGAGATTTTGCAGTATCCTTCCCCTGCCACGCCCACCAAGCCACGGCCACAGAACCGGTAGTTAGTTTGAATCTCACCACTGGGTAGAACCTCTCTCTCACTCATTCCCCAAATAAAGTTCACCACATTGATCAGTATGCCTGGATATTTTTGGGAAGTGGGTGGGTGAGTGCGGATCAATCTGAACCATCTGTAGAAGACACCAAGCAATCCCCATATCCTGTAGTCAGTTTCATAATTTGGGACAAATATTAAAGACCTGATGTTGAAGTGTGCTAGACAAAAACTTTCTGCCAAAGCTCTCAAAGCAATTTACATTTTTAAAAAAATGTAAGTGTGTGTCATCGTGAACGCAGATTCATCCCCAATGTGATGACCCAAAGGGGCGTGGCAGAAAAGCAACAAAGTCACAAAAGTAGGTAAAGTCCCTTTAATACCTCTAACTTGGCCCCCCCAATGTCCAGTTATCATCGGCTGGAGGAAAGATAACTCTCCCAAGAACAGTTTTGAAAGGGAAGAAGTTCAGTCCAAACCCAAATATTTAAATTATAAATAAAAACCAACACAAACCACGCTGCAGCAATTAATGAGACAGGGCAGGATAAGGAATGGCAGACTTCAAAAGATAATGAAACACACACAATTGGGAGGACACCAGAACCCAGATAAGACTTGGCAAACAAAGATAATGCACACTTTGCTTCCAGCAAGGTTCTGTGCGCAAATGTCCTTTTTAAATCCTGTTTTCCCAGCTGCAGCTAATGAAGGGAATCAGGGCCCTTTTCTCCCCCGTAACCCACTAACTCACGTTGCTCCCTTCTCCATTCCTCCTTGCGTGCCCTAGGATAAAGAGAGGGTGGCCCTGGGTCTTCCTCTGAATGTCCAGCTGGACTGTGCTCTTCCACCGTTTCTTCCACAGCCACCGGAGCCACACTCCCACTCCCTGTCAGCTGTTCTGCCTCTCCCTCGGAATCAGATTCCAACAGGGGCATGACACTCAACAGCCTACACCTGGGTTCAACAGGGAAGGCACCCAGGGCAGAAAACATCCTACAGAAAGCACAGCTGTACAACATAATCCATTTCAGCAGTTCCAAGAAGGCTTCCACACCCATTTGCACCACTCAGGTGTGACCCTTGAGGACAGAGACAAACCTCCAAGTGGCCTCAATGGCTCTGTAAAAGGATGCAAATGACCAGCTGTCTGCAAGGAGCATAAATCCTTCCTTTTAAAACTATCCCAACGGGAGAATTCTATTCTATTCTATTCTATTCTATTCTATTCTATTCTATTCTATTCTATTCTATTCTATTCCATTCCATTCCATTCCATTCCACTCCACTCCACTCCACTCCATATTCCATTCTCCATTCTATTTTCTATCCTATCCTATTCTTGTTCTGTTCATTCTTATTCCTATTCCATTCCATTCCGTTAATTCCATTCCATTCATTCTTTATTGTTCTATTTCATTCCATTCCATTCCATTCCATCTCATTAATTATATTCCATTCATTCTTTATTCTTCTGTTCCATTCCATCCCATTCTTGTTCTGTTCGTTCTTATTCCATTCCATTCCTAGCCCTTGGCCGTGAGAACTTCTTCTCTTTACTAAGATCAGAAGGAGCTGCTGCTGAAGAGCACGTCTCCATCCTCCTGTCCCACCACCCCGCGTGTCATTTGGATTGGCTGATGTTCAAAAGTTTCGTTCCATTTTCCGACACAGCCCAACTCCACCTTCTGAACGGCGTGTTTTCTATACCATGTTCCTATAGCATGTTTTCCCATCATTTCATTGTGTGCCAAGAACTAAACAAAAGCGAAAATTACTTTCAGAGAGAAGAATGTTGGCTTGAGAAAGTAGAGGCCATCCCATCCTCTGCAGATAAGTGACAGGTCTACTGTACGCTACTATAAACCTTGACGGAGCCAGCTTTCCTGACGTCTTCCTGACATCACTTGGGCCAAAAAGAGACTACTGCTCAGGACAATTGACAACCGTAGGAGGAAGTTAGTATGGAGGGAGTGACAGATTTTATTTTCCTAGGCTCCAAGTTCACTGCAGATGGGGACTAAAGCCAAGAAAGTAAGAGACACTTGCTCATGGGAAGGAAAGCTAATTGTAAATCTAAACAGCATACTAAAAAGCGGAGACATCACCATGCCAACAAAAGCGTGTGTAGTCAAGGCTATGGTTTTCCCAGTTGCAATGTATGTCCGTGAAATCTGGACCGTAAGGAAGGCTGAGCCCCAAAGAATTCAGGCCTTTGAACTCTGGTGCTGGAGAAGACTCCTGCAAGTCCCTTGGACTGCAAGGTCATCCAACCGGTCAGCCCTAGAGGAGATCCACCCTGACTGCTCTTTAGAAGGCCAGATCCTGAAGATAGAAACTCAAAGAGGTTGGCCACCTGACGAGAAGGAAGGAAGGACTCACTGGAGAAGAGCCTAATGCTGAGAATGATGGAGGGCAATAGAAGAAGAAGAAGGGGATGGCAGAGAAGAAGGTGGCTGGATGGAGTCACTGAAGCAGTCGGCGCGAGCTTCAATGGACTCCAGAAGATGGCAGAGGACAGGAAGGCCTGGAGGAACGTTGTCCATGGGGTTGCGATAGGTCAGACCCGACTTCACAACTAACAACAACAACAAAAGATGTGAATTCTCTTTCTTAGCAGAGTGGGAAGGGACCTTGTAGGTCATCTTGTGCCAGCAATTTACACTTCTGGACTCTTTCCTATCTTTGGCGGATGACTAGGAGTTGATCGTGTGTTTGCACAGAAGAAGGAACTGGTTGGGGGGGAGGGGAATCCTTCAACCAGGAAACGGAGGGAGGCCCCAACTCATTACAAATAAGCCCCTCCCTTTCATTGGAGGCTGTCATTTGCATCAACTCGAATGAGAGTTGAAAAGGCAAATGCTAAAAGATGAAAGACGCCAGATTTTGTTACTAATCCCTTGAACCGCTCAGTCCCCAAATTTGGAAGAAGTTTTAGGTTTCACCATGAAATGCTCGGAAAATGAAATGCACATTTGTTGCCAAACTCTTTAGAGAGAGGGGAGAAATTCTTCTGCCCCTTTCTCTTCGGGAGTGTTTGGATGGATGGAGCCCTCGTCCAATCTTTACACTAGCAAAAGCCATGCTTCCCGCAATAGCCGCGTCACTTACAGAATGATTCCCTTCCGTTCCCGTCCACATGTCACTCTCTTATATCCATCAGGGATGGGGAGGACCAACCATCTTTTCATCCCAATTCACATGGGTTTCTTCCTAAGGCCCTCCCAGGACATTTCTGCATCCCTCTGGCTTTGAAATAAATGCAGAAGGAATTGCAATATTGATACAAACATCCTTTTGCAAATAGAGGAGGAAGAGGGGGAGAAAAGGAAGGAGGAAGGAGAAAGAGAAGGAAAGAGGAAGAAAGGAGGAGAAGAAGGAAGGGAACGAGGAAGAAAGGAGGAGAAGGAGGAAGGGAAAGAGGAAGAGGGAGAGGAAAAAAGGAAGAGGGATGGAAGAAGAAAGGAGAAGAGGAAGAAAGAAGGAGAAAAGGGAGGAGGAGGAGAAGAAAGTGAAAGGGGAGGAGGAGAAGGAGAAAAGGAAGAAAGACAGAAGAATGAGAAGAAAAGTGAAGAAAAGGAGGAGGAGGAGAAGGAGAAAAGGAAGAAAGATGGAAGAAGGAAGGAGAAAGAGAAGAGGAAGAAAGATGGAAGAAGGAAGGAGAAAGAGAAGGAAAAAGGGAGAAGGAGAAGAAGAGAGAATTTAAAAAAGGAAGAAAAATGGAAGAAGGAAGGAGAAAGAAAGAGGAACAGAAGAGAATGAAAAAGAGGGGAAAAAATTAAATACTTGAAGTTCTCTAATATGCACACCACTGAACATGCCACCTGGTTTTTAAAATATCTCCTTTCTCTTCACAGCTAGGAGACAATGCTCTTTTTACATTGTTCTTTCTTGGGACTGCGCCCAGAATGAGAGAACATCAGCCTTAACCAGCTGTTTTCAGATACTTCCTCAAAGCTTTGCTATCATGGTGCCAATCTCTTTGGCAGTCGGGGCCTTCTCTTTGGATCCCATCCAGGGGTTGCTCCTTCCTCGGGAGACATGGGGCGAGCAACAATTAAGCGTAGACACTAATAGCATTGATCACCAATTCCCTTAGTTTCCCCACCCACCCACCCACCCATGTGGGTGCTGACTTTCCTTCTGTCTTTTGGTAAGCCAGCTGGATTTTCTTTCTAAAAAGAAATCTTTCTTTCTAAGATTTTCCTGCATTGCTTTTCTTAAAAAACAAAAAACCACACACACACACACACACACCATCCGCACAGCCTTTAATTCTCAAGAACGTTTGCTGCATAAAATGAGGCGTAGATATCTGATGGATCTCCACTTACCCAGAGATACTTTTTTTAGCGGCTTCTTCTCCCTTTGATTTGATTTTTTAAAAATTTTACAATTTAAAATGCTTTACTCTTCATTTTTAAGCCTTTAAATTCATTTTTAAGCCTTTGACGTATTGGAAAGTAAAGTGCTGACATTCACTATCATCTTTATTTGCAAGGATGACTCCTCCTCCTCCTCCTTCTTTCTTCTCATTTCTTCCTCTTTCTTTCTCCTTTTCCTTTCTTCTTCCATCTTTCTTCTTTTTGCCTTCTTCTTGCATCTTTCTTCTTCTTCTCCTTTTCCTCCTTCCTCCTTCCTCCTTCCTTCTTCCTCCTTTCTTCTTCTTCTTCTTCTTCTTCTTCTTCTTCTTCTTCTTCTTCTTCTTCTTCTTCTTCTTCTTCTTCTTCTTCTTCTTCTTCTTCTTCTTCTCCTCCTCCTCCTCCTCCTCCTCCTCCTCCTCCTCCTCCTCCTCCTTCTCCTCCTCTTCCTCCTCCTCCTCCTCCTCCAGAACACAATTCAAACCTATGTCCCTCCTACAGTCACAGATGGACCTGGAGGTCATCAGATCCAATACTTCACTCATTGCAAGATGCTCTAAAGCATATTTAACAAATGACCATCCAGCTTTAATTTGAACTTTTTAGTGAAGTAGAAAGCCATCTCCTGTCAGCCCTCCTAAATAAACCAGACAGGAAACATGTCTAGATGAACGAATTCTACATTGCTCTAAGGCTATATTAACACATTATTGAAAACCTGAAGGAACAAAATTCCTCTCGCCAACTTTTAACCATCTGATTAATTAGGTCGGGTCCTACTGAAGTTTCTTTTTCTTTTTTAAGCCCCACCCTCTTGTCTGTTCGTTTCGTAGGCAGCAACTCTTGTCTTCATCCCCCAAGGTCATACACACATTCCATTATGTCACTACGATTGGCAGCTGATCCTACTGGTTGACAGCTCCTATACTGTCAAGAAGTTTGCTTAGGTACCTAGCCTGAACTCATTCCTTGTAATTTTAATCAAATGCTTCTGGATCTCCCCTCTGGAGTAATAGAGAATAAGGTCATGCTTTCTTTTTTCAGATATTTGAAGACTGCTATCATAGCTCCACACAGTTGCATTTCTGGAGGGAAAATATACCTGGATCCTTTCACAATTCTACATGGGGTTTGGTTTCTAGATCCTTCATCATTTTGATGGATCTCTGAGCTTGTTCTAATATACCACTGTCCTTTTTGAAATGTGGTAGTCAAAACTGGTCAAGGGTCAAGTAGAAAACCTAATCAGCTCACAGTACAACAGAACAATGGCAACCCATGTGCCACGCCCCTATTTTCTACCTATTTCCCCTATATCAACAGTAGGCTCAAATGATGCAGAACTAACTCACCCTCTGTGGCACCCCATGTAAAACATGCATGTGTGACCCAAACAGGGCTAGCAGGTAGCCAAACTACTATTCTATTAGCACTGTAGTCTCCTGGCTAATGTAACATCACCGTACACTAGATGATAGATAGATAGATAGATAGATAGATAGATAGATAGATAGATAGATAGATAGATAGATGATTGATAGATAGATAGATAGATAGATAGATAGATAGATAGATAGATAGATAGATAGATGATAGATGGATGATAGATAGATGATAGATAGATGATAGATAGATGATAGATAGATAGAAATACATACATACATACAAACATACATACATGCATACATTGATAGATAGATGTGGAGGTCTCACCTCATAATCTGTGAGTTTAATCCTAGATAGATAGATGATAGACAGACAAATAGACGATAGATAGATAGATAGATAGATAGATAGATAGATAGATAGATAGATGATAGATAGATAGATAAATAGATAGATAGATATAAATAGATGGATAGAGAGATATAGATTCATTCCCCCTTCATTCCCCACCCATATTGCATTCAGAAGAAACATGTAACTTTCCAGAAAGTAAAAAGTACAGTTTCTACTTTCTATTTCCCAAGCATTCCGCCTTTCCTGACAATAAGCACACCCAGAAGAATTAGCTCTAACTTCATTGTAAGCTTACATGAGCAGAATCTGGCAAATCTGAAAGTACACCTCTCTCTTTCCTCCCCCCCCCCCACTTTTACAGCCTAAGACACTAGGGAGGGTCCCTTCTGAAATGAATGCTTTCCACGCTGCCGCCCCCCCGCCCCCCCCATTCCTGCTGCAGGCTCAGCTGCCTCTTATCTGACTGTTGCTAAACCGTCTGCTAAAATTACTGCTAAAGCTTCCCCTGTCTTCACCTTTGGTGAGGCAAGTGGAGCGCCTGGTTAGACTAACATAAGAGCTGTGCGTTTCTCCATGTCCTTTCCTTATCAGAAGAGATAAGCCCTGATTGACAAGACTGTGAAGATTGAGACATCTACAAACAGGGATTTCTTGGCTGGTCGTGGCCCCGGGCTTTGATGATATCCAGCGTTGGAGAGGAGGGGAGTGGTGATGTTAATAGATCACCAAAACAAAACAAAACCCTCGGACATAAGTGCCAGTGAGGCCCAGAAGCTTCTTGAATCAGAAATGAAACTTCTTTGAGGAAAAACAAAGAACCGAAGAAGCTTCTTGGGTGAGAAGCGAAACATGTTTGAGGCAAAACGAAAAGCTGAAGAAGCTTCTTGGATGGGAAGTGAAGTGTCCCAAGGAAAAACCAGAAAGTCCAGTTGCCTTTTGAAAAAGCACTTTTGGGACAACCATGACCTGGTGATGACTGAAAATCTCCATAGACACCTCTTCTGGCAGTTGCCATGGAGATAAATTGGGGAAAACCTTTCCCCTTGCACACTAAGGAAAAAAAAAAGTCTGTAACTGCAATGGAAATAAAATAATAGCCTTCATTAGTTTCCACTGGGTTTGCATAGAAGATAACATCAGTAAATTTCTTGGAAGATTTTCTAAATAACTCTGTTTTATTGTTACATTTAAGATATATCTGCTGGACCGATTTCAGCAACTTTTCAGTAGATTCAAAGATTTGTTTAAAAAACCGAGCAACCTAATGAATTGAGTAATTATGTCTGGAGTCAGGATAGCATCTTCTATGTCACCTGAGGGCAGTTTAAGAGGTGTAGAACATTATAAATTGTGGAGCATTGTTACCTTACGTCTGCTTCTAGTAAGATGCTATGAAAGACATCATTTTTGAAGTAATTAAATAAGTAGCAATTAAATAATAGCTGGGGGAAAGCGTGGAAAAAGCAGAACTCCGTCAAAGCAACCTCAAGATAAGAGGCTATGATATTCCTAGAGTCAGTTCTAGGGCAATCATTGTTTAATTTCTCTGCTCCACAAAAAAATGAAATTGTTGGAGTAGGATTCACAGCTTAATACAGAAGATTCTCAAGGCGAGTATAAAAATAAAGCCACAGATTTTTCTTTTGCATTTAATGAAATAAGACTTTGGTGGGGATGGGATTTTGATATTATATATGTTGATGACACTTTCATTCCTACAATGGATGAACGGCCACAAAAATGTGGGGTGTTAGCAGAAATGGCTAAATTGACTTAAATGAGGGAATAGAAGGGGGACTTACCAAATTTGCAGATGATACTAAGCTGTCAGGAATAGCTAACACCCAAGAAGATACTCACTCATACACAGAAAACAAATATGTATGTGTGTGTGTGTGTGTGTGTGTGTGTGTGTGTATCTCTATCTATCTATCTATCTATCTATCTATCTATCTATCTATCTATCTCTATCTATCTATCTATCTATCTATCTATCTATCTATCTATCTATCTATCTATCTAACTAACTAACTAACTAACACTATACAGAAGCCTGATGATGGCAGATGAGATTCTGCCGAAACATTGCTACAACTTTAAAAGCACAACTATGAGGTGGGAAAATACCTGATATATATACACACACACACACACACACACACACACACACATATATATATATACACACACACACACACACACACACACACACATATACATATACACATATACATATACATACACACACACACACACACACACACATATATATATATATTAGTGCACCAAAAGGAGTCGAAAGTCAATGCCTTTTCTACTTTCCCCCCTTCCCTTTCCCCTCCCTTGTTTTCCTATTATTTTCTTTTGTATTTTCGTATATAATATATATATATATTCAATATAATATTTGGAAAAACTCATGCGCTTTTGAACCCGGCCCAGAAAAAAAAAGAACAAGAAATTGGACAACCATCGGCCCAGCTCCAAATACACCGAACAAAACTCTAGAATGTATTTCAAACATTGCATTCCTCTGACTGTAAAATATAGGTCATCCAATCTTGAATGTCACCGATTAAATTTCACTAGCACTTAAGCATCGAGGATTATCATAGATCGAATCCAGGTGTATGTCAAAGAAAGCAGAGCTGAGTGTTGGATACAGAACACTCAGCAGATACTTGATAGCTAGATCCACAGAGGGGAATTTTGAAGAAAATTTATGGACCAGGGGGCAACTTCATTGCAGCTGATTTATTGTCATGGCAAGGCTGTAGCTGTAGCAGCTGTTCTGGAGAAGCCAAGAAGGGAAAAAAAAATTAAACCAGGAAGCAAGTGTTTGGAAAACCAAACTAAAGTTTAAGCTATAAATTGGCGTTTTTCTTTGCAAACTTTAAGGACTGCAATTCCCAGAATTCCCTAGCCAGCCTTCACCATAAAGTGTCAGGTGCCAAGAATCAGGACTATCTGTCAGGTTATAGATGATTTATTTAAGCTTCCACACAAGAATTTAAGTCAACTAAAGTTGAACCCTAAATTGGCATCAAGCAAGGGTCAATTCAGTAAGGGTTGAACTCGGACCATTTGTGGTAATGTAAAGATTCTACGCTGATGACATGCTGCACTCCACCCCCATCCTTTTTTCTGCCTGCTCTTCTCCCTACATCTCAGATATATTGCAATTCTGGAACATCAGGTTTCTGGCTGACACAGAAAAGAGAAGTAGCTTAAACTAATATGAGGCCCATCTGATAATAAGTGGGTTGGTTGCTTACTCGTGCATAATGGTGGAAAGATGTAACCAAAGATGTAACCCAAAATCCTTTCTCCAACCATCAGCCACCCAACCCAAGGGAGGGAGGGACTTCCATCGATAACACATCTCCAGAAGTTGTTCTGTGCATTTTTTAAAAATTAAGTTTATCGAGATATAAAATATAAAGGAAAATGAAAATATTGGGGGAAAGGGAGAGGAAAAAGGGAAGGGAAAAAGTGTAGGATAAAGAGAGGAAAGAAAAGAAAGAGAAGCATTGACTACTGACTCTTTTTAGAACAATAGAATAGGATACATTACACCCTCAACATTTTATTTTTACATACTTAATATGTACTCGCTATTTCTGTAATAACAACATTTATCTAATCAGCAAAAGCCAAAATCAAAGTTTTATCCCTCTCCCCATCTCAAGCACAAATTCCCAGTCAAAACAAAATTGAATGTATTCCTGATTGAGGCAATCAATTTATCCTTCTCTGCTCGTTCTGTCACTTTTTCCAACCAATCATCCATTGTGGAAATGACATCTCCAGAGATTTTTGAGCGTGCTACAATCCTTCCATTGAGAAATGCTGGGAAAATGTTCTCCTTTTTGGGGAGAAATTGGCAGAAATCCCTTATATCCAATCTGCCCACCAAATAGCATTTGAGGCCAATTTTATCATTCCTTTGACCGGATTTTACAGTGTTCTACAACCTCCAAAGCTATGAAAAGTGCTAATGCTCAAACGAGGAAGACTTTGAAGAAGATTTGTATGCCATCTTGGTCATTCCACACCTTTCGTTCAACCCAATTTCTCTTTTCCCCTTCCCGGCATAGCTTCCTCTCTTTCCATATATTTTGAGGAGTTGTGCATTGTTGATGTGGTTGTTGTTGGTTTTTTTTAAATTCTAAGCATCAAATTACACTTCAGGTCTTTCAGATTGCATCTGAAAGTCCCTCATTGGTTGCAAAAGAAATAACATAGGGGTTTCTCCTAAATCCCAATTCTCTTCATCTAAACACCATTATTCTCTTTAGTTAACATAATGTTATTTTGCATCTGAACCTACAAATTGGTAATTATGGTCATGACCACCCATGCTGCAGCTCACCTCCTGTTGCCCTGTCGGTTCTCCTGGTCATTTCATAAACAGTGAAAAGACCACGAAGAGACTTCAACAAGGGCACATTTCATCCAAGTAGATTCTTGGAACCACATAAACCGCACCAAGTCAATACTTAGTAGGAAAATGACTAGGCATTTGAGAGGCGAGCAAAATGAGAAGGATGTGCTTAAATTTAAGGTTATGGGGAGGAGGCAATGAATGGTCATAGGGAGAGTTGATAGGATGATAAGATGTCCACACACACAAAAAAAGAAGAAAAAGCTAATGGTTGAAACAATAACATTGTTTCTGAACATTGGGCGCTATCTTACAAAGCCGTTTTTTCAATGGTGAAAAAAGTACATTTAGGCAAGGAAAACCAAATGCACAGGTACAGCATAGGGAGTACTTCGCTCAACAGTGGTAACGGTGAGAGGGATCTTGGAGTCTTAGTGGACAATCATTTCAATAGGAGCCAGCCGTGTGCTGCAGCTGCCCAAAAAGCCAACACAGTTCTAGGCTGTGGATAGAAGGATAGAATCAAGATCACATGAAGTGTTGATGCCACTTTAAAATGCCTTGGTTATGAGGCCATGCTTGGAATATAACATTCAGTTTTGGTCATCACGATATTTTTTTTTAAAAAGGTGTTGAGACTCTGGAAAGAGTGCAGAGAAGAGCAACCAGGATGATTGGGGGACTAGAAGCTAAAACATATAAAGAATGGTAGCTGGAACTGGGTATGTCTAGTCTGATGAAAAGAAGGACTAGGGGTGACAGGATAACAGTCTTCCAATATTTGAGGGGCTGCCCCAAAGAAGGGGGAGTCAAGCTATTTTCCAAAGCACCTGAAGGAAGGACAAGAAGCAACAGATGGAAACTAACCAAGGAGAGAAGCAACCTAGAACTCAGTGGAAATTTCCTGACAGTGAGAACAATTCATCAGTGGAACAACTTGCCTTGAGAAGTTGTAAATGCTCCAACACTGGACATTTTGAAGAAGAGATTGGATAAACATTTGTCTGAAATTATATAGGGTTTCCTGCCTAAGCAGGGGGTTGGACTAGAAGACCTCAAAGGCCCCTTCCAACTCTGTTATTCTATTCTATTCTATTCTATTCTATTCTATTCTATTCTATTCTATTCTATCCTTTCCTCTACATTCTATTCTATTCTATTCTATTCTATTCTATTCTATCCTTTCCTCTACATTCTATTCTATTCTATTCTATTCTATTCTATTCTATTCTATTCTATTCTATTCTATTCTATTCTATTCTATTCATTCACTGAAATGGAAACTAGGTTGGAGACCAAAAACGTAATATCATCCCTGCCCCCCCATCTCCTTACTGCTACCCTCCATGCAAAAACCTGATTTTTTTTTGTTTCTGCTAGCCCTGGACTGACATCATTCCATAATTGTACCACACATAAACAACATTTGCCATTAAAGAATATATTTAATGAAAAACAGGAATATGCATGAAGAGCATCCAAATGCCTTATGGGAGGAAACGGCTTGGAACCAAATCCTATTTGATTCTCCAATTAATATGTCCCCTAATTCTATTTCCTGCAGTCATTGTCTTACAATGGCTTCCCTCTAATGTCTGGAACAGGAAGAAATGTGGAAATAGAATTGTCTTCATAGCCAGCTTGATGGGCTGGCGGTGAGCAGATGAGGACAAATTGCAGAATTAGAAACAAGGCCACTGATGACAAGCAAAGGAAATACCCTCCCACGATTATAAAATTAAAGCTGACCTGGGTTTACGATGCAGCCTGGATAGTCTTCTTTTTAAAAAAGAAATAAATACCCAAAGGAAAAAAAAAACAAGAGCGACAATAAACCCAACCCAAAAAGGAACGGTTTCTTTCTTGCCAGGATATTTCACTTCCCTGGGAAATAAATTCAAATAGGAGAGCAAACAAGAAAGACGTTGAGAGGGGGGGGTGTTGTGATTTTAATTGGAGGACTGTGTATGTTTCCCTTGGTTTATCAGAAAATAAAATCCCTGCCTCATTGAGTATCATTTAGGCTTCATACCCCATTTAAACTGGATATGATGCTGGAAATAACCTTAAAGATTATTTATTTTGGGTTCTATCTAATTTAATATTGGAAGCATCTGGGCAGACTTTGATCCAAGTATTGCATCAATGTCTCTGAACTGATAACAGAACTGAGAAGACAATCCAACAGGTCTTGGGAGGCCTAGTAAATTAGTAGATTGATAGACCGATAGACTGATGGGTTGATAGGGTGATTGATTGATTGATCGATAGATATGTAGAGATAGAAAGAAATATAGATAGATGATAGACAGACATACAAACAGACAGATGATAGATAGCTATAGATGGATAGTTCTGTAGATAGATGGGTAGATAGAAATGGATGGATGGATGGATGGTTAGATAGATGTGGATAATTAGGTAGACAGATGGGTAGATAGATATAAACACATAGATGATACTGTATGATCTGTAGATGATACTGTATAGATGTACTGATGATAGATAGATAGACATAAATAGATCATAAATAGAAAAAATGAGAATATATACAATGTAATTGTAATTGAAGACTACGAAATGGAAGCACAAAACAATTTGTAAACCAACCGGCACTCTGTATGTATATATATGGAAGATGGCTTGATGTTTTTATGTTTTGTTTGTCTATGTTTGTCTTAAAAACCAATAAAAAAAAAGAACTACGTGGTGAGAAGACCAAAATGTCCTGGACGTACTTTAAGAATTGCTGACCAGGCACCATTTGATGGATGGGTCTGGTTAAAGGGGCAATCTTCTGACTTGAGATCTGGGCTAACACGTGGGCCGTTCTGCTTACAAGTGTCCCTTGGTGGCACTTTTGTCCAATGGGACATTATGCTAAAGAGGGTGAGTCAGTCAATGAAAGTGCCTGCTTGATTTCTCTTATCTCTCTGGGTGGTTTTTCCACCCCCGGCATTTTAACTATCTTACATCTGTAATATAGGCTAAATGACACCCGTGTAGTTGCCAGAACTGTGGGAAGAATTGCAAAGCTCCAGTAATCCTGTACACACAAAACAATTAGTGCGCACACAAGCCAGAATGAAGAAAGGGTTGAGCAAGAAGGATCACAGCTTCAGTTGATTTCACCTTTCCAGCTGAGCCTATCCTTGGGGTCATGGTTTATGCAATGTATGCAATGAAGCAATCATGTGCTACATATAGCTGCTTAAAAATCAGCTGTAGACAGCTAATGGAACAGACTTTCAAGTAGCAATAGCAATTAGACTTATATACTGCTTCACAGGGCTTTACAGCCCTCTCTAAGCAGTTTACAGAGTCAGCCTATTGCCCCCCTCAAGAGTCAAAAACAGAGGTGGTATTCAGCAGGTTCTGACCTGTTCTGGAGAACCGGTAGCGAAAATTTTAAATAGGTCAGAGAACTGGCAAATACTGCCTCTGACTGGCGATTTTACAATATCCTTCCCCTGCCACGCCCATCAAGCCACACCCACAGAACCAGTAGTACAAAAATTGGAATCCCACCACTGGTCAAGGTGCAACACTTAGTAATAGTTATATAGTTGTAGGGTATAGAGTAAATAGCATGTAGTCATAGGGTACAATAAGCAATCAAATCATACTAGGAAACGGTCAATAAAAATCATTAGGATACGAGCAACAAGGTTACAGTCATACAGTCATAAGTGGGAGGAGATGGATGAAAGGAAGGATGGGAGGATTAATAGTAATAGTAATACAGACTTAGTAAATAGTTGGACAGCGTTAAGGGAATTAATTGTTTAGCAGATCTGCTCTCTCTCTCTCATTCTCTTCACCAACGTGACAAGGGCAGTGCCTCAGATCTGAAGATCCAGAAGTTAGAGATTCAATCTCTATTAAAGAGAAAAACCCAGGCTGGCCTCTACCCAGCCTTCCTTTTGTGGGAAGGGAGGAGGGTAGGTTTTCTACCAACGTGCCCTGAAGTGTAAGGCTAAATTATGGAAAATTGAAATCAAAGCTTCACCGTTGTGTTTGGTTCGATGTGGAAACAATTCTGCACTCTCACTGCCCTCTCCGTTTTCTTGCGGTCCCGTGGACTTTGGGGGGGTGGGGGGCTTGGCTTGTTCTGATTTCCTTACAAACTGAAGCCAGCTTCTGCTGCTTGTGTTGACCTGGAAACCTGAGTGAATGTCTCCCCTTCAGGCTGGGTTTTTTTTCTCTCTCTCTCTCCAAAGAACGTAATGTTAGCCCCATTTCATTGCTCGCCCTCTCAGCTCCTTCCCGGGGCACCTGGAACCTAAATGGCATCCAATTTGTTTACAACAGAAAGGGTCAGAGTCCCTCACCAGGCACTGAGCTCAAAACATTTGGCTTAGATTGGTTATTAAAACTGCCTTTGGCCAAACAGGACATCTCAAATTTGGGCAGGATATCTGACACAGGCATTCCCCACCCAGAGAGAAAGAGATCTATACACATGGGGGCAGGGAGGAGGGAGGGAGAGAGAGAGACTTCTGATTATAGAATAATAGAATTCTTTATTGTCCATAAGCTCGCAGGGTACATACAACCACAAAGTGATAGGTCATATATCATAGATCATAGTTACAAAATAACTTCTGATTATTCCAATTCCTTCCTCCATGGGTGCTTAGACACATACGCACATTGTCTCTTTCTCTCTCTCCTATCATCTATCTATCTATCTATCTATCTATCTATCTATCTATCTATCTATCTATCTATCTATCTATCTCTATTATCTATCTATCATTCTATCTATCTATTTCTATCATTCTATCTATCTATTTCTATCTATCTATCTATCTATCTATCTCTATCTATCATCTATCTATCTGTTTCTTTCTCTATCTATCTATCTATCTATCTATCTATCTATCTATCTATCTCTATTAGCTATCTATCTATCGTTCTATCTATCTATTTCTATCTATTTATCTATCTATCTATCTATCTCTATCTATCATCTATCTATCTATTTCTATCTATCTATCTATCTATCTATCTATCTATCTATCTATCTATCTATCTATCTATCTCTATTAGCTATCTATCTATCGTTCTATCTGTCTATTTCTATCTATTTATCTATCTATCTCTATCTATCATCTATCTATCTATTTCTATCTATCTATCTATCTATCTATCTATCTATCTATCTATCTATCTATCTCTATCATCTATCATCTATCAAAATGTCAAAACTCTAGAAAGAGTACAGAGAAGAAGAGCTACAAAGATGATTAGGGGACTGGAGGCTAAAACATATGAAGAACAGTCTCTGAAATTGGGTGTGTCTAGTTTAATCAAAAAAAGGACTAGGGGTGACAAGATAGCAGTCTGCCTTCTCCTCGAAATTTACCCAAATGGGATTAGAGCATTCGTGACAGCTACTAGCTAGGGCCACGGATTTTATGTGAGAAAGCTTGACCCCAAAATAAAAGGACAAATGAAGAAGAAAGGAAAACATGCAGAAAGAGAGAGAGAGAGAGAGACAGAGAAATGCAACCCAAATGAAGAAGACGGGTGATGGACAGTCCAACTTGTTGAGGGTGAAATCAATTAAAGGGCATCAAATCCCAAATTCATGGTTTTTGAAAGTGACAAATCTAAGCTGGAAAGGGAGAATGATGGAAGGAGAAGAATGCGTGTGACCTCCAGAAGACCGGCTGCTCCTTCCGTTGGAGGAGACGGGAATGAAACAAGATGCACTCATAATAAATTATAACAACCAGTCAGTCACCTTAGGAAAAAAAAAGTAATGAGGTGAAAAGGTTACCAAAGAGAACCCCAAATGCATGGAATTCAACCAGACATGAAGATAAATCAAGTCAGGACCTCAGCTTTGGCATTACAGGCTTCCGTAGCATCGCTGTGGCTAATCTTAATTTGCTTGCCTTGTTATTGAAAGGGTCAACCGGAGTTTCACGCATCGTGTTTACGGAAACAGTTCCTTGGAAAATACAGGCAGTCCCCAACTTATGACCACAAGTGGGCCCCAAATTTCTGTGGCTCAGCGAGCAACGGACCACTCATTTGTCCCAAGGTGGGGGGAGAGAAACACAGTGGGGGGAGAGAAAGGAAGAAACAAGATACAACACATGGCACACATCAGGAATGCAGCTTCCAAGATCTGCAAGTGGGCATTGCACACTGGCCAGAGGCTTCCCTCTGAGGACAAATTACACATTGTAAAGATCACTTGGAGGTGGGAGATGCTTCCAGTGCAAAGCCACTGGATCCCCTGCATGGATTCCTCCTGTGACTATGTAGGACAGATGGGGAGGAAGCTAACCACCAGGTTGTAAGAACACAAGCGAGCAATCAGACGAGGGAGACCTGAACTCACTGGGAGACTCACACTGCATTGAACAAGGACATACATTCAATTTCGCAGGTACTAAGATTGTCGGATGAGCCAGGACAAAAACAGCCATGGAAATGATTGAAGCCTGGGAAACAGGCCCCTTGTCAGTCAACAGGAGGGTTGATTTACTACCAGCCTATCAAATAGTTACAATGTGAGGGCTGGGCAACACAAGCAAATGACAGCCAATGACTTAAAAGCCAGCCATCAACACACCTCAACTGACATTTTTACTATATTTTATGTTCTTACTGGTACAGTACAGCAATACAGTTTATCTGGGCTATGTGAGTCTGACTTGATCTGGTTTCATAAAAAAAAAAATTAAAACAGTCTCCTGCTAACTTTAGAATCTCATTTCAAAATTAGTTTGGCTCAACCCACTTCGTGATCAACCCAAGAATGGGTTGAATGAAACATGCATGAAAGATTTGCCTACATATGCAGCAAGCAAGCTTTTATCTGTGGCTCGCCATCCTTGTTGCAATCTTCTTTGCCGCAGCTTTTCCTGGCTGGTCTACCAACCCCAAAACAGCCTGATTCTTTCAGGAAGACACAAGCTAACACAACAACAAATTGTTGTTGACACTGCCTTGCAGCACTTCTGCTCCGATCAGCTATTCAGAGTGTGATTGGACACACTCGTTCAGCCTTTCTTCACTTTTTTCAAATCCTTTCTTAGCTCCTTCCTTGGATGTGTCTATCAAAACCTCTCCTTCCTTCCAGAAGCAATAGAGGAGAACTCATTAGAGTTATCCACCCTGCCGTATGCTTACTTATGCCCAAAGATCGGACAAACTGAACCTGGTCAATTCAATCTGGGAAGGAAGTCATGCCTAAGGCAGGACTAGAACTCCCAGTCTCCTGGTGATTGACTCAAGGTCACCCAGTTGGCTTTCATGCCTATGGCGGTACTAGAACTCCCAGTCTCCTGGTGATTGACCCAAAGTCACCCAGTTGGCTTTCATGCCTACGGCAGGACTAGAACTCACCATCTCTTGGAGATGGGCTCAAAGTTGCCCAACCAGTTTTTGTGCCTAAGGTGGGAATATAACTCACAGTCTCCAAGTTATGGGTCCAAAGTCTCCCTGGTGATTTTCATGCCTAAGGTGAGACTAGAACTCCCCTTCTCCTGGTTTCTGGCCAGATGCCTTAACCGCTAGACTGCTCAGTTGGTTATTGGTTATATTAATGAACACAAATAATGGATTGAAATTATATCAAAGAGATCCTGAATGGGGAACTGAGAATCTTGAAGAAGATTCAAAAGTGCCCTGCAAAATGTAGAATGCGAAGAATACTTGTCCTTTATACTAGGAATTGTTGTATGGGAACAATTCTTGATAGAAAGAGTTAAATTTTTTAGTTTAATTCTTTTAAAGGCCATGTGGCAAAGGACCTGACCATATTCCTGAAATATTGGGAATCCCATGGCAGAAGAGGCAACTAGAAAAGAAAAAAAAAACACAAGGGTTTGGGGCAGGAACTCTTTGGGGTCACTTTGTTTTCCTCCCACAGGCCAGATTTGAAGAATTCAAATCAGTCAGGCTCCTCAAATTCTCAACATCCCAAGCCACTTCCTTTTCCTCTCTACCTCCTCCTCAATCTGGTTTCCTATCCTACCTCTGAGGGCCAGTAAATCATTCCGGGTTGCCTTCCCCCTTCAGTCCAAGAGGATATGAATTTTGGAAGCTGCCATCAAGACCCATGAAATACCAGGATTAATGGGAGGGAGGGAAGGAGGGAAGGAGGGACAGACAAGGTTGGACCTGCCTTCTCTCCATCCATTGTTAAGACCAAAATGGAGAACTTAACGCAACATATCAGTATTGCAAGGGGGGAATTCTCAGCTGGGCCTTTAGCCAAGATGAACACTGGAGCGATGCCAGCTCAATCAATAGCTCTGGATTGAGGACAAGGCTTCGGATCAGGCTGGGTCAAGGTACAGGGAATAGGTGCTTAGCAATTGCATCCTTTGGACTGGGGTATTTTTTTTTTTTATTTGGCTTCAATATGTTCATTTTAAAATGGCACTTACGGGAACTGTTTCAAGAGAGAGAGGGGGAGACGGAGGGAATGGGAAGGAAAGAAAGAGAAGGAGAGGGGGAGAGAGAGAGAGAGAAAGAGAGGGGAGAATGAGAGAATGAGAGAGAAAGAGAATGAGCGATGGAGAGGAAGAGAAAGAGAATGGAAGGGAGAGAGCAAGAAAGAAAATGAGAGAGGAAAAGGGAGGGGGAGAGGGAGAGAAAGAATAAATGAGGAAGAGAATGAGAGAGGGAGAGAAAGATAATGAGAGAGGGAGAGAGAGGGGGACAGAGGGAGAGAGAAAGCGAATGAGAGAGGGGAGAGAGAGAGAATGAGAATGAGTAAGGGAGAGAATGAGAAAGAGAGAGAAAGCGAATGAGAGAGGGAGAGAGGGGGAAAGAGGAGGAGAGAAGGGATAGGAGTGAGTGAAAGGGAGAGAAAAAGTGAGAGAGCGGGAGAGAGCGGGAGAGAGAGCGAGAAAGAATGAAAATGAGGGAGGGAGAGGAAGAGAATGAGAGAGGGAAGGAGAGAGAGAGGGAAAGAGAATGGAAAAGAGAGAGGGAGTGGAGAGGGAGAGAGGGAGCGAGTCACTAAGTGAACTGTTGTAAGTTGAGGACTACCTATGCGTCCCGACCAGTTGGAGCTGGTCCATCCAAATGGCCTGCCTGATTTTTTCCTGCAATGTAAGCCCACGATTCTAGAATCTCTCTTCCAAACAGGTGGCTTGCTTTCTAATTTGGAAGACTCGGTGCTTTAATGCTATAGGTGTGACTTCATTGAATGGATTTTGTGCTGGAGGGACAGCTCCAGTCTCAGTCGTGGCTCTGAGGCTTTCTCAACAAGAGAGAGGTCATTTAAGCCACCGAACACATCCAGCCATTATTTCCAGCCGTACATTTTTAAGACCATCCTTGCTATTTAAATTCTAATCAGCGCTGGTGTGCAGCAACACCTCCGTTAAAAGCATAAAAGCTTTCACTCCACCGACCAACTGCTTATTTTCGGCCTTTATCTCTAATAGCCGGACAATTAAATAAATCTTATGACACTTAACCGGGCTGTTTCCTACCAATCAGGCAGGAAGTCCTTAGTTGTTGCATTAGCAAGGGGGGGGGGATTTGAATCTTGGGGGCGGGGGAGGAGAGGAAACGTGTGGGGGAACTTAGTTCAAGGCATGTAAAACCACCGCACCCATCAAGAGCCACAACTGAAGAATGATATCCTATGCGCTCAGGATTGGGCTTCAAAAATGTTAGCAAAGGGTTTTCTGCCTGGTTGCTCGGTGGGCGTGGCCATGGTGGGCATGGCCTAGTCGGCCTCCTGCACCACTGTGGCGGGGGGGAGGTGTTTTTGCCCTCCCCTGGCTCGGGAGGCTTTCCTTGAGCCTCCAGGAGAGTGAAAACGGCCTCCCGTTTGGGAGGAAAGGAAGAAAGGAAGGAAGGAAGATAGGAAGGAAGGAAGGAAGAAAGGAAGAAGGAAGGAAGGAAGATAGGAAGGAAGGAAGAAGGAAGGAAGGAAGGAAGAGGGAAGGAAGGAAGGAAAATAAGAAGGAAGGAAGAAAGGAAGGAAGGAAGATAGGAAGGAAGGAAGAAGGAAGGAAGGAAGATAGGAAGGAAGGAAGAAGGAAGGAAGGAAGGAAGGAAGGAAGGAAGGAAGGAAGGAAGGAAGGAAGGAAGAAGGAAGGAAGGAAGGAAGGAAGGAAGGAAGGAAGAGGGAAGGAAGGAAGGAAAATAAGAAGGAAGGAAGAAAGGAAGGAAGGAAGATAGGAAGGAAGGAAGAAGGAAGGAAGGAAGGAAGGAAGATAGGAAGGAAGGAAGAAGGAAGGAAGGAAGATAGGAGGGAAGAGGGAAGGAAGGAAGGAAAATAGTAAGGAAGAAGGAAGGAAGGAAGGAAGGTAGGTAGGTAGGTAGGAAGGAAGGAAGGAAGGACTCATATATGATGGTTGACCCAATAAATATTTGGCATCTCAATTTAATGAAATCAATGAACAAATCCTTCTCCCATATGGGAGTGATCCTTGGCTGGTGGCTTCAGATTTTTATCCTTCATTCTCCAAGAGGCAGCGGTGAGCCCACAGCTGAGGGCCTCGGCCTCCAGCGTCCTAACTTCACACCGTTTGACCCTCTCCCCACCCTCAGTGTTGCCACCTCTTTGTGCCGCCGCTCCTGTCTTTCAAGGCAGCGGTGGGCGAGAGACAAATATTTGAACGGATCCCTGAGGGACATTGCCCTGCAGCAGATGGAATTGAGGTGAAAGTTTATTCTCCGATGGCAAATAACATGAAAAGAAAAAGGGGGAAAGGGCAACCGAGAAGTGTGGGATGAGGGTGGGGTAGAGGTGATGGCAAGAAGGGGGCGGTGAGATGCATCTGGTTAGATGAAAGAAAAGTCAACATGGAAACTCTGTGGAGAATCTCTGTCATCCAGGTCATGGTTGTCCCCAAGGTGGCTTTTTTTTTCAAAAGGCAAGGGGACTTTCTGTGTTTTTTGCTTGAAAACATTTCACTTCTCATCCCAGAAGGTTCTTCCGTTCTGGCTGAATGGCCATTCCTCCTCTATTCAGCCAGGACTGAAGAAGCTTCTTAGATGAGAAGTGAAACATCTTCAAGCAAAAAGAAAGAAAGTCCACTTGCCTTTTGAAAAAACAACAACACACCTTTGAGTCAACATGGAAAGGAATACAAATTCACTGATGTCCATCAGTGAAGTTAGGAAGACAAGGGAAAGAGAATGTGCAATTAAGGGCATATCGAATGTCACGGAAGACTTAACTCTACCTTATTTTATGAATATCAGTTTCCAAGAATATATTTTCTTCATCCTTATCCCTTATGCGATAGGGTTGGATAGAGAAGACAGACTGGCTGAACTAGGGGAAGGAGTCAAATGAGGAATTAGCCTGGAATCCCTATGTGGGCACAATAAGGCTGTTCAACCTTACCTAGTCTCACCCAGGTCGAAACGCTCAGTCTGAGAAGATTCCAGTGTAAAGGAAACAAAACAGCGGATCGAGCTCTTCACGTGTGTATCTTGGCTGTTCATACCTGCCACACAGGGACACTCTCCTTCATAGGCGAAGATCGGATTAATCATCATTTTTTAATAAAAAAAGAAAAGAAAAAAAATGTGGGGAACTCACCACAGTTCTTCCCAGGAACTACATGTCCCATCGGTCACTTTTTAGGTCCAAAACGATCTTGGGAATTGCCTTACCTCCTTTGGAAGGTAAGGTTAACCAGCTCAGGGGTCAAAGCTCGAGACCACGAGTGTCACCACACATGGCTATTTTCTGAGTCATCTGAAGCTTCCCAAGGGTGACAAAACCTTTGGAAACTGACCAACAAGCTTGGAAAACAAGCCGCCATTCCCAGCATCTCAATGGTCTTCTCCGTGAGGCATTTGTTCAATGACTTTTATCCACTTGGAATCTCTGCAGAAGTCTAGTTGAAAGGATAAGGCTTTCCCATAAAAAAAGGGGGAGTGAGAAGATACGAGGCCACCAAGGGAGTCTTGAAGCAGGACCACCCAATTCTTGGCCTGCTTTCTGAATGGTTAAGTAAACCTCACTACATCGGTGTCCTTCGTCCATTTCAGGGTTCTAAAACTCCAAGTTGCAATGCATTTCCCGAAAGTGACCTCTGATGGCGATAAATCTTTTCAAGCTATTCACTCTTCATTTGGGGGCTGCATTCTGCTCTTTTCTTGAACATACTCCCACCTTCAGTGGGCCTGATACTCATCTTAGACAAACATCTCCCTGGAATTATGCAGCGATCTGTTTTTATCTTCTGCCTGTCCAGTATGGCTCATGTTCAAAATAAGCAATAAAAAAGATATTTTTCTCAGTTGCTAAAGCCTTCCTGTTATATCCAGTACCTCACCTCTTCTCTTCTCTTCTCTTCTCTTCTCTTCTCTTCTCTTCTCTTCTCTTCTCTTCTCTTCTCCTCTCCTCTCCTCTCCTCTCCTCTCCTCTCCTCTCTTTGCCTCTCCTCTCCTCCCTTCCCCTCTCCTCTCTAATTCTCTTCTCTTCCCTTCTCTATCCTTTCTTTCTTTCCGCTCCCCTCCCCAGCCATTGATATCCAAAGAAGTGGCAGATCAGAAATACACAGTTTCTTAAAAACTGACATTTATTCCCACAAATACCTTGTGTGTCCAACCACACTTGGCCAATAAAGCATTCTATTCTATTCTATTCTATTCTATTCTATTCTATTCTATTCTATTCTATTCTATTCTATTCTATTCTATTCCATTCCATTCCATTCCATTCCATTCCATTCCATTCCATTCTCTCTTCCTCTCTTTTTCTTCACCTGTCATGACTTTTAATTTAAAAGCATGAAAACAGGAAGTAATTTTCTGTTTTTCTTTAGAAAGTTTGCTGGTACTCTTTTTGCCTGAAGTTTTTTTAAAAAAAATCTCCTAAAACATATTACTAATAAACGTCCATAACATAAATAGACTGCTGAGACAAACAGACTACCCAAGGAGCTGCTGATACAGTTCTACAGAGGAATGACTGAGTCTATTGAAGTAATGGGTGGAAAGTAATCAAGGAGAGAAGCAACTTAGAACTAAGGAGGAATTTCCTGACAGTTAGAACAATTAATCAGTGGAAGAACTTGCCCTCAGAAGTTGTAAATGCTCCAACACTGGGAGTTTTTAAGAAGAGATTAGATAACCATTTGTCTGAAGTGGTGTAAGGTTTCCTGCCTGGGCAGGGGGTTGGTCTAGAACACCTCCAAGGTCCCTTCCAACTCACCTATTCTTTATTCTATGCCGCTATAGGGCATTGCATGCCAAAACAACTAGACACTAACACAAAGACAGTTTTCCCCCAAGCCTTGATGATACCAGATAATTCATGATTTGCTCTCAACAGTTTGCTGTGCGCAACTTCCCTTTTTAAACACTGTGTTCCCAGCTGCAGCTAATGAAGGGAATCAGGGCCCTTTCCTCCCCCATAAGCCACGCAACTCACATTGCTCCCTTCTCCATTCCTCCCTGCGTGCCCTAGGATGAAGAGGGGGTGGGCCATGGCCTTCCTCCATATTCCCTCTCCCTTGTTCTACCTCTTCCCTGCTCTGCCCAGCTGGATTTTGCCCTTCCCCAGTTTCTTCCACAGCCAATGGAGCCACACTCCCCCTCTCTATCAGATGCTCTGCCTCCCCCTCCGAATCAGATTGTGACAGGAGCATGACATTGTCACTTTGTTGTTTGTGTGCACACTTGGCCAATAAAGAATATTCTATATTCTACTCCAAAACATTTCAGAAAGGCCACATCTCGAAACACCCAACAGCCACTCCTGGACTAGGTTGCACAGTGAAGAAGTATAGAAGGGTTCCTAACTATAAATAACAGGCATATTTTGGAAATGCATCGATAGACCTGGAACAGGGAAGGCCCATCCAATTTTCCCCGATTCCCTTGTATAAAATAATCATATAATGAAACCCCAAATCCAGAGAGCTTTCCCTGCAGAATTTAAGTCCATTTCCACCTAGCGTGGCCAGCAACCATGTCTGGTTTTTGTCACATCCAGACGTTGTTGGATGAGCCCACTAGAGGCATTTCAAACAAATGTAACACGCCACCTACTAACAGAATAAATCAATTAGAAGAATAAACTTCCAAGAACGCTGCGGTGGGAAAAAAAATGTCACGGAAGGTTGATTGTTCGGTGTCACGCTTCCTTCCTCCTCCCTTCTCCTTTTCATCCAGCATCCAGATTAATACATTTCCAGAGCGCGTTTCGTATAACAATGAGACTGACCTCCCCCCACCCCCGAAAAAAACATGACTTTGCAATCATTTGTTTGTGTTTAACGGACTGTGCTCTGATTGTTTATTCCCACCCTTCTCTCCCCATCAAAGGACATTGGTATTTATTTGTTTCGAACACACATGGAAGGAAGGCAGATGAAAAAACTCCTGTTCCTCAAAGGCTTTTGTTTTTTCCCCTTTTGTTTGACTGCAGAAAGAAGTATTGCAAAGAGAGAGAAAAGAAGAAGAAGAAGAAGAAGAAGAAGAAGAAGAAGAAGAAGAAGAAGAAGAAGAAGAAGAAGAGGAGGAGGAGGAGGAGGAGGAGGAGGAGGAGGAGGAGGAGGAGGAGGAGGAGGAGGAGGAGGAGGAGCTTTAGTACAGAACAGTTGAGCTAAACAACGCTCAGCTCCTTGCTGTCTTCTTCTTGCTCACACAGCAAATACTGTTTCAGTTTCCAAACAGCCCTCAACTTTCTCACACACTGACCGGACGCTAGCCAGATTAATACCAATGGATGTTGGTAGGCAGAGACAGAATTCCCGCCCAACCACCTTATTTTCCTCCCCCAAAAACTAAGCCCGACCACGTAGTTTCGTAGAGCTAGTCCACATATAAAATCCACAGAGAAGCCACTCCCGAAATATCCAATCCAGAGCCTGCAACAGCTGTATTTCTTCCTGGAAAGCACCAAGGCCCTTGGCTCAAGGCACAACTCAATATGCCTGGCATCCTTCCAAATGCCTTTGAAACAACTTTGGCTCCAAAGCCTTTAATCTTCCCTTTTATGTCACTGCTGACTTAATCAAGGCAAATGATAGCTAATGAGAAGTCTGAAGCTGAAGACAATTTAGTGTTCTCCCCTGATACTAGTAGACGTTGATGAGGTGCCCAGGTGTTTGTGATCCAAGGTAAGGAGGAAAAGTACCCAATTCAAGCACTTAGGAACAAACTGGTGAAAACCTTTCCTTTCTCGTGTGTCCAACCACACTTGGCTAAATAAATATATATCCTTTCTCTCCAGCACTTCCTCCCAGTAGGGAAGGAAGTCTCTGCTACAAGCATTGGGAGGCTACAAAATGTTTGTTTGTTTGTTTGTTGTGCATGAATTAGATAACAGATATAAGTAGAAACAGGATTATTAATACATGAAATGGATACGAATCAAAGGGAACATCAGGACAGGGGCTGTAGGCACGTTGGTGTGCAACAGAAACGGCACAAACCGCTTCCGATTCCTGCTTGAAGTCATGAGTAAGATAGTCCTTGAGTTATGGACCATAACTAAGCCAGAGTTACGGTGGTAAGGTGAGACATCACATTACCAGATCCATTTTTGGGATTTTTTTTTTTGCAGCAATCGTTAAACATTGCAATTGTTAAACGATGTCCCAAAGGTGCTTTATCCAGAAGGCAACTGGACTTGTAAAACTTTAATAATTTTTTTTTTTTTTTTAAAAAGGATGCAAATGACCAGCTGTCTGCAAGGAGTATCAATCCTTCCATTCCCCACCATCTAGTCGGAGTGGAAGAAGCTTCTTAGATGAGAAGTGAAAAGTCTTCAAAGACAAAAACCAGAAAGTCCAGTTGCCTCCTGAAAAAAGCACCTTTGGGACAAGTATGACCTGGATGACTGAGAATCTCTACAGACTTTTATGTATAAAGATGCTTCTATAAAGGTAGCGAGGGTGCTAGGATGTTGCTCGTAATAGACCCCCAATAACCCCAGCATGCTGGTTACCTGTATATAATTAGTAGGTTTGTATGTCATTTCAGGAAACCCTGGGGAGGCAAGATGGCAGCAACAAGAGTAGCGTCAAAGACCCATCAATTTTGCACTTTTCCCATCAGGTGAGAAGACTCAGGTTCACGAATACTTCCATACTTGCTTCTTTTTGGCTTCTTTTCCTGCCAATATTTCATTACCAGGCAAGGTGACTTCATCAAGGCATGGAACAGTGACTTTTGCTGACTGTTTATATGTTGTAGCTTGTCCTACCCGTCCTGATTGGAGATTACGTCTTGGTTGCACAGGGTGATGGATATTGTTTCTCCTTCTGTTGTTATTGTTTATCTGATGCTGGTTCCTGCTTATCTGGTTGCTAGTTAATCTGCAACAACGAAGGATGAGCCCAGGGCTACCTGCCTCCTTCTTTGATCTTTGTTGGCTTCCTCCCTTGAGCAGTTCGCAGAAAAAAGATTTTCTCGGTATATCTGTTCATCACTGACATTGATGTTCCTATATCAGGGAGGTTTATGCTTGAATCATCCAGATTCTCCGAAAAAACCTTCGGGTTTGCCTTTCACTGCAGCCTCATTATCTTTGGTCTCTTCTTCTATTAGGGGGAGTCAACTAATATAAAATATGGAAGCATAGAAATTAGCGAGACGTACGCATGTCAAAGTGATGTGCCACTGTGGATCCTCTCCAACATGGAAGTGGAAGAGAGAAGATAGAGAAAATGTTGAAAGTGGAAGGAAATGGAAGGAAGAATTTTGTGTTTCTTCTTCTTCTTCTTCTTCTTCTTCTTCTTCTTCTTCTTCTTCTTCTTCTTCTTCTTCTTCTTCTTCTTCTTCTTCTTCTTCTTCTTCTTCTTCTTCTTCTTCTTCTTCTTCTTCTTCTTCTTCTTCTTCTTCTTCTTCTTCTTCTTCTTCTTCTTCTTCTTCTTCTTCTTCTTCTTCTTCTTCTTCTTTTTTTCCTCCTCCTCCTCCTCCTCTTCCCCCCTTGTTATTCTTTATGAATTCTTATTTCATTTTTGGGTTCCTACTTCCATTGCTGTTTGTACCCTCTAATCACAACATTTTGGCACAGCTTATCTATATAATTTGCCCTGACTGAGGATACACAAAAATGTCTTTGTGGCTTTAGATGAACCACTTAACTCTCCAGACCACCCAGCAAGAAGACAAGGAACCAGATCCAGCTTGGCTAGAAATGTAGATTTGGGTACAATCCCAGCTAAAGTGATTTCCCCTTTTTGTGCTATGGGTTGTTTTTTTGTGAGGGGGACAACACAAAACCGTATCTAACTTTTACAGAAGTTTACTGAAGCTTTCAGAGAAGAAGACAGCTGTGGCAAGACAGACGTCAAGGAAGGAAGGACCTACTGTAGAACCCGAAGGCATAATCACACCTAGCTGTACCAGAGTTGTCTTCGAAGGTATCTTTCATAAGCTCAATACAAATAGGTTTTAAAATGCAGGGCTGTATGAAGCTTCAAAGAGGTGTTTGGATTTAATGAGACTTACAGGAAACAATCCCTTCAAAATAGCTCTTAAGTAGATTAGCGTGACCACCACAAATGTGAGCGGTAGGGACCAAGGGCCTGAATGATCAATGAACACTTTGCCAAAGTGCATTTACAACCTGGAGCAAGCTTGGGTGAACTAGTGAGCATTTCAGAGCCCGTTTGCAGGCATTATCCCAAGACGACTGCTGTAGGGAAGGGCGTGTCCCCCTTCACAAATTCATTAGCAGGGTGAAGTGATAGGATCTGTTGCCATCACGTTGGGATGATAGCCACTTAGACTGCTGAAATCTTCAAGATGAGTCTATGGATCAGACTTACTCCGTTTTACAAATTGGGTAGGATCATAGAATCTTAGGCTGGAAGGCACTCACCTTGGAGGTCTTCTAGTTCCAAATTCCTGTGCAAATCAGGACACCTTATTCTATCGCAGGCATGTCCAATCGTTTCTTGAAGACCTCCAGAGAAGGAACACTCACAATGCCAAGAGGCAAGTGTCAGGAGTTACCCCCATTTAAATCATTAGTCTGGAGCCAAACTTCCAAAGCTTCAGAAGGATTTATTGGGAGTTAAAAAGTCCGACACTGCCTGGGTGTAGCCGACTCTGAGACACATCATTCATTGTCACCCTTGACCCTAGTTTTCCCCCACCCATCAGGGTGTATCCTAATTCATATTCTCCAATGGGACACATCCATAGCCAAGAGTCATCGGTCCTGTTCTCCAGTTAGATCTTTGCACGGCAGAAACTTCAGTCACCTAGTTACTATCTTTGAAAAAACATTTATGGAATGCAGTTTTGGTTTACAAGCTGTCGCACTGCTCCCTCCTCCCTTTCTGTTGGCAACTCTAAAAGACCACAGGAATATTTTATGAGTTGACAGCAAGCTGTTCCATTGATTAAGAGTTGTCACGATCAGGAAATTCCTCCTTGTTTCAGTTTGGATCTCCTTCTGACCAGCTTCCACTCATTGCTTCTTGACCTGCTTCAGGTTCCTCAGAGAATAAGTTGACCTCCTCTTCTCCATGACTGCTGCTCAAGAACTGGAAGTTGGTTATCATATCACCCCTCGTTCTTCTCTTCATTAGGCTAGACCAGGGGTAGGCAACCTGTGGCTCTGGAGCTGCATGTGGCTCTTTCATCCCTCTGCTGCAGCTCCCTGACGCTCAAAATATGTGTCACAGCCTCCAATGTGCGACACCCACCGGCACACGATTCATTGAGCTTTTCGTAGGCGAACCATGGATAAATCCAAGAAAAGTTTTAGAAAACAGTTTACTTCAACTACGTATGCTAGTTTTGTGACATAGTCAGGCATGGGAAGGATTTTTATGGCTCCCGGTGTTTTGTTTTCTGCGGGAAATGGGTCCAAATGGCTCTTTGAGTGTTTAAGATTGTGGACCCCTGGGCTAGATTTCTCTCTCCCTCTCTCCCTCCCTCCCCGCTGTCTCTCTGTAAGTTTTAAAATTTTCAGACAATTACTACTGCTTGTAATGAAAAGTAGTGAGCCAGAAGCCTGATAAAGTCAGATATATTGATGGAAATGCCAATATGGTAGCATCAATCCTGGTTGTTGGCAGACCAGAAGACATTCTGTGATGGACTTCCTTGTCTCTTTCCCCAACATGGTTTTGAATGAGCAATTCAAACCATTCTTCAAGAGATCCGATCTTTGGGTATGTCTAGTTTAAGGAAAAGAAGGAGTGGGAGTGACATGATAGAACAACCTTATTCTCCAAAGCACCTGAAGGCAGAAGAAGAGGTAATGGATGGAAATGAATCAAGGAGATATCCAACCTAGAACCAAGGAGAAATTTCCTGACTGTGAGAGCAACTAATGACTGGAACAAACTTGCCTCCAGAAATTGTGCATGCTCCAACCCTGGAGGTTTTTAAGAGGAGATTGGACAATCATTTGTCTGAAATGGGAGCGGCCTTCCTGCCTGAGCAGGATTGGAAGACCTCCAAAGTCCCTTTCAACTTTGTTGATTCTATTCAGAGGGGTTCAATTTGTTTTCCAAAGCACCTGAAGGCAGGACAAGAAGCAAGGGATGGAAACTCACCACGGAGAGAAGCAACCCAGAACTAAGGAGGAATTTCCTGACTGTGAGAACAATTCGTCCGTGTGGAACCATTTGCCTTCAGAAGTTGTGGATGCTCCAACACTGGAGGTTTTCAGAAGACATTGGGCAACCATTCGTCTAAGTCTAGGGAGGTTGGACTAGAAGACCTTTAAGGACCCTTCCAATTCTGTTTTTCTTTCCTACCTCTTTAATGATTATTTCACGGAGGGGAAAGTATATTCTGGTCTCTGAGTTAACCCCTCATAAACAACATTTATACTTCTTCCCTATGTCCTTGCTTCTTTTTAAAAAGCCTGCTTAAATTTTATAAACATGGCATTTCCTGAAGCATCTGGTTTTCATTGGGTTCCTTCCCAGACTCACCTTTATTCAATATTCTTGGAAATTGAAGTGGGAAAATATATATATATATATTTCCCCAGAAGGGGGATAATAGGGCTTAGAGGATGTATTTTTCATTGAACTTACTGGTTTATGTACCAACCACAACAACTATGGTGCTATTGTGAATAATACTATACAGATTTTTCACCTTCCAGGTTTGATTGTTTTAACCCATCAACATGTAAGTATTGCCGGATGATGGTTAGGAAGGGACAGCCAGGGAGAGCCTGAGCATTTATGAAAGGAAGACAAATTGGAGTCATCCAGTGACAACTAGTATTAAGAAGTTGAGGTCTGCAAGAGATTGGACTGGTCTCCATTTCCTGATGAAAAGGTAGATGGAGAGTCAGTCTGGTCAGGTGGTTAAGGCACCAGGCTAGAAAGCAAGAGATCGTGAGTTCTAGTGCTGTCTTAGGTAAGAAAGCTTACTGGGTGACACTGGGCCAATCACCAGGAGGTGGTGAGTTCTAGTTCCACCTTAGCTATGAAAGCTAGCTGGATAATAATAATAATAATAATAATAATAATAATAATAATAATAATAATAATAATAATAATAATATTAGCAGCAGCAGCAACAAGAAGGAAGGAAGGAAGAAAGAAAGGAAGGAAGGAAGGAAGGAAGGAAGGAAGGAAGGAAGGAAGGAAGGAAGGAAGGAAGGAAGGAAGGAAGGAAGGAAGGAAGGAAAGTTTGCATCACCAAGATACATCTCTGCTTGGCTGTTTTCTTGCCGTCATTTCATTACCCATTTGTGAGATATTTTGGTTTGCCTCTAATTACAAAGTTCACTTCTGTTCATCCTTCCTTCCTTCCTTCCTTCCTTCCTTCCTTCCTTCCTTCCTTCCTTCCTTCCTTCCTTCCTTCCTTCCTTCCTCTTTCTCTCCCACTCCCTCTCTCCCACTCCTCTCCCTCTTGTCCCCTCCCCTCCTCTCTCCTCCTTTCCCTTCCCCTCTCCTCTTCTTCTCTTGTCTCCTCCCCACACCTCCTTTCTCCTTCCTTTCCTTCCCTCGCACATCTCTCCTCCCCTCCCCTCTGCTTGCCTCTTTTATTTCTCTTCCTCCTTCCCTCCCCCTTCCTTCCTTCCTTCCACATCAGAAGAGAAAGCCAGGGATAAAAAAAATAATAATTTTGTATTTTGGACTCATCTTCCATTTAGTTTCTTTAGAGAAGTTTTCCTTTTTCTTTCTTTCATTTGTTTATCTTTTGGAAAAGAGGCCTTTCTTTCCTGCCGATCCCTTCTATGAGAACAGCCACAAAATTCTCACACCTTGCATCTCTCTCTCTCTCTCTCTCTCTCTCTCACACACACACACACACACCCCAAGCTACTGTGATATGGGAGCCTAGGAAAGCTTGAAGGAAGCCAGCATCTTGGCTGAATTGATCTTCCCCGCATCGATAGCAAATCCGGTGTATTACCCCGAGCAGACAATTTTACAATGTCATGCTTTCATTTACGAGTTTTAGATTGCCGGTTGTGAAATAATTCACCAAGCGGCAAAACTCAGGGCGGGGGAAGAAGCAGGTGTCAATATACATTTAAGTAAAAAGGTTTTTGTTTTGTTTTGTTTTTGTTTTTGAAAGCCTGGAGGTCAATTGGGAAAAGTGATAGTTATTGCAGATCAGGGGAAACGAAGAGGAGGACATGAAGAAGACGGTCGTGAGGGATGTTTCGATTGGAGCCCTCGATTCCTATTAAGTAAATAAGACTTTTTTATGGCTACCTAGCAGCGGGGGAACCCTTCAAGGGGAATCCATGCAAGCGGATTTATTCAGAGTCACAGAATAACAGTTTCCTGACTGCGAGAATAATCAGTGGAACGGCTTGACTTCAGAAGTTACGGGTGGCTCCTTCACGGGAGGCTTTCCAAAACAGAGATGGGACAAGCCATTTGACTGGAATAATATAAGGTCTCAAACAGAAGATCTCCAACCTCCTCCTTCCAACTCTGTCATCCCATGGTTCTATATGCCAAAGTAGGGTGGGACAAGAAGCAACCGAATGGAAATGAAGCAAGGAAAAAAAGCAAGCTGGAACGAAGGAGAAATTTGTAATCGGTGAGAACAACTAATCGGTGGAAGGACTCATTGGTGGAGCCAACACTGGAGGTTTTCAAGAAGAGATTGGAATGGTATAAGGGGTCCTATTCAACCATGCACCTGGGGTCAGGTGTGAAAGACCAGGTCCACATGTGAAGGTTCAATTAACTTGAGTTATTGCCAAAAGCCTATCCATCGGAATATTCTCGACTCCAGTGAACTCCTGATTAGACTTAGATAAGGGTCAACTGCACTCAGCGGTAGATTGGGCTTATTTTGCTTGTGGCTACGTAAGGATTCTAAGATGATTCCCTTTTTCTCACCACCCCTTCTCCTGTATCCGGAGACCTATTAGGACGGAGCGCCTGGAGAATTGGGTTAGTTCCCTTCCATCTTTTCCTATGCAAACCCTCTCCATTATTCCATTCCAAATGCTTTTACGCGGCATTCAAAATGGTGGTTGCTCTGGGCTGTTACCCTGACCCATAGACCACTGAGTTAATTTAATGAAACCTTATTCATTAGGCTGCTTATGGATTTATTGGTGAATAAGTTTATGGTAAAGACATGTTGTCATTCTGCCAGAAGAGTAATCTTTTTTGAAGGGGTGCCTCCCCCGCTCTATCTCTCACACACACACAAACTGTCTTTCTGTCCCCTCCCTCTCTGTCTGTCTATCTCACTCTCTGTCTCTCTCTGTCCCCTCCCTCTCTGTCTGTCTGTCTGTCTGTCTCTCTCTCTCTCTCTCTCTCTGTCGCCTCCCTTCCTCTCTCTCTCTCTCTCTCTCTCTCTGTCTGCCTTCCCTTCCCACCATCTCTCTCCCTAGCTCAAGTTCTTTCCTGCTGAATATTTCAGTGTTCCTTTACAACAATATAAAGGTTTATTTTTAAGGTATTGTCAGCCTAGGTAGACACAGGAAACACCATAAAATGAACTGATCATAGTTTATTGCAATGCAACATAAACAGAATCTTTAACTTGCTGAATCTTTGAGATGAAAATGACGGTTAATCTCCACAACCAGTTTATGTTCTGCCTCTTGGTAGCTGAAATGGCAGTCTCATTAGGAAAACATGGATAAAGTCTACGGAGATTTTACAGTTATCCAGGCCACGGTTGTTCCAAAGGTGCTTTTTTTCAAAAGGCAACTGGACTTGCTTTTCTTTTAACTTGTTTTGGGAAAAACAAGTCCAGATGCCTTTTGAAAAAAAGCATCTTTAGGGGAAAAAGTATAGATGTGATTTTGAGGGACGGAAGGTCTACCACCTCAATGGAATTTGCATTCGGTGGTCTTCTGCTGGCATAAATAAAGCAATATGGACCACTAAACTTGTCACATAAAATTAACCACTGTTCCATGGCTAGGTATCACTTGAGCATCACGGAGCAAAAGCAACAACTTCAGCAAAATATCCTGATAGCCATGGCCTCAAAGACCTCAAATATCTTGGTGTTCCAAATGTGGAATTGGAGTTTACAAAGCAGCTTTCCTCAGCATATAATGACTCCCTGATGTACGTAAAGCAATAAAAGACACCATCTCTCTATAGTATTCAGAAAATAAAATAGAGAATAATAGGGTTGGAAGAGATCTTGGAGGTCTTCTAGTCTGACCGTTTGCTTAAGCAGGAGACTCTACACAATTCTAGACAAATGGCTGTCCAGTCTCTTCTTGAAAACCCCCAGTGATGGGACACCTACAGCTTCTGGAGACAAGCTGTTCCTCTAATTCTCCTTAGTTCTTGGTTGGATCTCTCTTTAGTGATCTTCCATCCGTCACTTCTTGTGTTGCCCTTAGGTGCTTTGGAAAATCGGTCAAGTTCCTGTACTCTGTGAAGCGGTTAAATGCATGAATACGGTCTTGGAAATTTGTCAGACTCGGGTTGTGGAGCTTCAAGGCAAAGGAAACAGCATATGGAAGGGAACTTTATCACAGGGACTTTGTGTTCAAAAAATAACTTGGATCTAAGCACCAGGATTGTAGTTTTAAGGAACAGCTCAGTTACTTGTGGTTAACACCATAATGATCCCTGGGAGGTATTCTTTGGACATATTTTGTCCCATATTGTTTACATTACGTGAAGGCTTTCTTCACTGTTGGTGGGAGATCCATTTTTTGATCTGGTATTAAAGACTGTTCTGGATTAATCACAGGCTGGTGGGTTAGGTAATCTAGCACAGTCCAAGAGATTTCAACTACAATATTCATAATGCCTGACCATTGGCCATGTTGACAGTAGCTGAAGCAACCCATAATATCGACCCCAAGCCCTAATTTAATTCCTACACCAAAGATACACCATCTTCTTTAGATCATAAGCTACTTGAGGGGTGCGGTCTAAAAAATTCCCAGGGCCAAAAGAAAAACAAATTTTGATATAAAAGTAATTAAGATTATGGTATGTTAGAAGGATTGTCTCCCTATGCAAATTAGTCATTAGATCGTATTAAACATAATAATTCATTTGCAGCTTCTCAAAGGAACGGTTTACCTCTGGACATTGTGGGTGTTCCATCACTGGAGGTTTTCAAGAAGAGACTGGACAGTCATTTAGCCAGGATGGTTTTGGGCAGTGATGGCTAACCTTTTTGGCACCGTGCGCCCGTCGTCAAAGCATTGGGGCTGTTCCACTTCACAAGTCTGCTTTATTTTTCTGGGTGTTTATTTTTCCTTCCTCTTCTAACTGGTGAGCTGCAAAAGGAAAGTAGAACCAATGACGTGGCTGTAAGGAATGACGGCAGGCGAAAGTTTTCCTATAATGGAACAGCAGCCATGGTTAACTGAGGTGATGGAAGATCAAAGCATGTATGGCTATTATACAGCAAGATACCTCATCGCCAGATGTGCCTTAAGGCTGCCTCTCCTGTTTAAGTCTTTCCCCAGGAAAACATCTCACCCTTCATCCCATTCACCAAAAAGGTGTCAAACCTGTTCAAACAGCTTTACTTGTCTGTGTGCAACTCCAGAGACACAAGTCTGAACCCAGCCGAGGGCTGAGCCAAGAAACCTCGCTGGCATTTTTGTACGTCGCTCTTCTTCTATTGGGTAGACATTTGCTTTTAAGGCTATCGTACGATTTCTTCCCCAAAGAGGAGATCATTTTAATCAAGGAGAATATTTGTAGCTCAGGGTTGATATGAGGAGTCCTTGGTGCTCCCTGATCACCGGTGCACAGAGGTGATGTTACTTAGTTTGGATAATGAAATTTCTGTAAGAAAACAAGCAAGCGCTGAAGAGAGCACTGAAGACTCCACAGTCCTTCTTCCTGTTCCTTCTCCTTCTCCTTTGCTTCCTCCTCATTCTCCTCTTCCAACTCCATTCCTTACTAGCACTGATGATGTTACCTAGTTTGGGTAATGAAACATCTTCAAGAAAATAAGCCAGCTCAAGGAACACCGAGGACCTCTCATGAAGATAATTTTCTTTATCAAATAGTCCAAAGGTTTCTTACCTTTGTTTGGTGATCAGATGGCCTAAAGAAGAGGTAGGGCTTCATCTTGGATTGTGCAAACTTTTCTTCAATAGCTTCAGGGGCGTAACTGTGCCGGTGGGTTCCAATTCATGCGGAACTGGTAGCAACAGAGGAGTTCAGCAATCCAATATATTTTCAAGGAGAAACTGGCTTCATCCAGGCTCTTCAGAAAGGAGAGGATGCCTCCATCAGGGCATCAGTGGTACCAGTTAGGCAAGATATTTGGAAGGATAAAAGGATGTTTACCCAGTCCTGTCAAAGGCTTGGGGTGAGGGCAGCTCAGAAGCACTAGGGACAAAGCATCCAGGGAGGAATTGCTTCCACACCTTCAGAGGTGAACATGAGATGATAAGATTGGAAAAGACCTTTGAGATCTTCTAGTCCATATACACGTTCTTGTCCAAGCTGATCTTCCTCCAGTATGGTGGAAGTGGTTAAATGCAATATTATGGGCTAACTCTGCCCGCACCCTGGAGTTCGATTCTGACAGGCTCAAGGTTGATTCAGCCTTCCGACCTTCCAAAGGTCGGTAAAATGAGGAGCCAGATTGTTGGGGGCAACAGGCTGGCTTTGTAAACCGCTCAGAGAGGGCCGTGAAGCACTGTGAAGTGGTGTATAAGTCTAAGTGATATTGCTCAATATAGGGACAACCTACAGTACTTACCATTCAGTGGGGAGGGGTCCTAGAGTGAGACAGGTTTTTGCTTCCACAAAAAAAGGGACAAAAAATGAAGTTATTAACATGTTGGACTTTGACAATGGAGGAAGCAAACAAGGAGGTGTGGGATTTTCTCTCTTAGGTGCTAAACAATTTGGATTCTACACACTTGGTCTTCTGGAAGGAGGTCAATCTTTTGCTCTGCCTTGGCTGACCTTGCCATAGAAGCAACCACAATGTCTTTCTTTTGATGACACACCCACACCCACACACAGGGAAAGAGAGAAAGAGAGAGAGAAAGAGAGAGAGAGAGGAAGAGGGAGAGAGAGACAGAGAAAGAAAGAGACAGAGAAAGAGAGAGATGGAGAGAGAGAGAGAGTCCCATTTTGTTGAAGGAAACAGCTCCCAACAGCTTTCATTCTTATTTGCAATGACATTGAAATCAGGGGGAAAATGTGCCTCTAATTATTATCCTTCTCTGCTTAAAAACCCCTCTCTGAACTTTTAAGTCTCCTCAAGTTTCAGGTCTTCTGTCTCTCCCTTCTTTAAACTCATCTAGAGAAAGCTATTAAAGACCTCCAACACTATAAACTCCCTCGTAAACCCTTGTTTTATAGCCTTAATTGCCTTTTCTTAAACAGCCTAGCAGGCTTTGTTCCTTCCGCGTATCTCTCATGAAGGTGCTTGCATTTAGTTTTTTTCCATGAACTTGGCAAGAGGAGAACTCCAGAGGCAAACTTGTGTTAGTCCCTCTCCGGGCAACGGGGAATTGTTTGAGAAAGTCATGGACAAAAATCTGGGACCCTATCTCCCAGAAGGTGTCTTCCTGTCCCACCAGGTTTGAATAGGATCACACACTCCAGGTCCCTTCCCTTAAACAAGACCTAAGAGGCACACCTTCTTGGAAGCAGCCCTGTCCTGTGGAACATGTTATTCCTTGAAATCTGACAGCTCCCACCTTCCACCTTGAAGATTAGAATGGAATGGAATGGAATGGAATGGAATGGAATGGAATGAATAGAATAGAATAGAATAGAATAGAATAGAATAGGTTATGTTGGCACATCTGAAACTTTCAGGTTTTCCCTTCCCCAAGTGAAAATCAAAGATCCATCCTCTGCACTCATCAGTCCATCACATGGCCCAATCAAACGCCGTTCTATCCGAAGCCAGACCTTTGCCCACTCCCATCCAGGTGCAAGCTGACACGTCCTTGACTTTTGAGAAGAATGTTGTTGAGTCTAATCCACTACTCACTAAGAATTCTCCCCTCCCAAATTCTCAGGCACTAACACTGGCAGCCTCGAAGCTTCTAAGAAATTACATGGCTAATACAAATACAGCTTCCATGGCTGACAACTGAACGGTCTGCTCAGGTTCTTCTGCTAACAGATGATCAGCAATGCTGAACCTCTGAAGCCAACCCAATCCTGATTGCTTATCCCCAGTAGCTCCCGGTGGCTACAGCTGGCTCCTTTCCTTAACCACCTCTAAATGTAAGCATCTTCCGTTCAACAAACTCTCTCATTCGGCTTTCCTGGCTTTGATTCCAGAAGAACATGAGTACCGCCAACTGTAGATAAGGTGAAGTTCTCAGTTTTGTGGCAAGGGTCAGAAGGAAGCGTTGCCATTCTAGTGCCACTTGAAATCTTAAAATAGAACTCAAGTGGGAGGTAAGTGGTGCACAGACCTTGTCTTGAATCTCAGCAAGAGGCTGATTTCCATCTACTTGAAAACACCAATGGGAAGGTTGCCACGTCCTTCTCAATCTTAGACCTCTCCATTAGCTGGGCTTTATCGTCTGAAAGTGTTGATTGTGCTAACGGCCTCCCGTGATGTCCTGCTTTTCCATCCCCCTGTCTCTTTTCATCACTAGAAGGAACTGCTCCCGTGAAGGTGGGTTAGAGCCCTGTTGCCATGTAGACTCCACACAACATGCTCAACATTGAATCCTGGTAATATCTTTGGAGAGCAGCCATACAACGTTGCGTTTGCCAGTCCATGTCAAGGAGAAAAGATACCTTGGGCTAAGATTAGGGCACAGAATAAGCATTGTGCTGTTCTCCAAACATCTACAAGTGATGATGAATCTGACGTCCAGTTAGGTATCTACAGATTATGCTTTGACAGCCATTGAAGTTCAACACCCAGACTTTCATGATGGCAAATCTTTCTTCTCTGTCCTTTTTTTCCTAACCAATCCTTCCACTTTTGGGTTCGCTCTTTTCTCGACCTCTTTCCTTGAGGCCTTCCGTTGCTTCTAATCTTTGTAGGCTGTATGGCATTGCTATGAAGAGTGAATCTGGAGTTAGAAATCAAATCTAAGCCTGTTTGTGGATGAATGAAAACACCGGGAGTGAGCAGGCATTATACTGAATCCAGAAGCCTTTATTGTCCTTCTAGGAGAAGAAGACCAAATGGACAGGATGGTCCTTGGAATGACTTTGAAACTGGCTGGAATGGTTCATCCTTTGGAAGTTCTCTCAACTCATATGCCATCAGCAAACAGGTCTCTCCTTCTTAGGTTGCAATCAGAAAACCATTATTTGCTTTACTAGCTGCTTCTAGTAGGGCAATTTTGCAACCCACCATTTTTCTCTTATTTTTTAAAAACAAAATCAATGGTAGAGGTGTTAGCTACTGTTCATAATGTCTCATAAGATAACATTTTTAATTAGCCTAACTTTTAATCTAAAGGCCAAATAACTTTTTTTCCTTAAAAGGGAAATCATCTTGGTTTTTTCCATTGGTGCATTAAAGCAGCCGCTGCAAAAAATTTCAAAGCAAAGTTCAATGATATAAGCTTGGTTGTCTACATCCATCTTTTGCTAGTATACTTTTTAGAAAATATATTTTCCAAATTATATCAGGAAAAAATAAAGTAGAAATGGGAGGGAGGACTTTTTTTTGGTGCAAGGTCCTATGGGAATAAATGCCAACATCTTTATTACAGTCTTTAACCAGCCTTTGCGGTAGGAAAAGGGACATAGTTTTGTACAGCAATTCATTATCAAGCACAAACAGAAAGCATTAAGATAATAAAAACAGCCTGTCTAATTAAATGGTTTGTGCAATTGTTTGACTTGATGAAAACATTTGAGCCACCTGCAGGCAAGCGTAGAGAGAGCATCTTTTAAAAAAATAATTAATAAACATTAAGTTTATCAGCAGGACCTCAGGACCTCGATTGGGGAGATCACAATATGTCTTGGGGCATCATAAAAAGAACACTGTGCATCAGGCGCGAGCAACCAGAACTACCATGAAGTTTTAAGGAGAAAACTTTATTGCTACAAGAATCTCACCAGATGGATTGCATTCTCTTGGGAACGGTCAGATAAAGCTCCAGTGATTCTGGGAGAGATCAAACTTATGACACTTTCTGCAGCATAAGGATTCTTAGCTCAGCCCCTTCTTAACACCTCCCTCTATTTTGGCTGCAGATTCCGCCATGTTGGGTGCAGGAGAAGAGCTGGAAGAGCTGGAAGGCAGAGTTAAATACGTCATCAGTTTAGAGTCCTTGTGTTGCCACAAGAGATCCCAACCTAGCTCCTTGAATTCCGTCGATCTTTATCTAACACCAATTTAGTGCCAACACTAAAAGAAGAAAGCCCATCTCCTGGTATCCACCAAGTAAGATTCCCTGTCAGACAGGACCCCAGCACGCTTTCTTTGCTAGATCTAGTGGGACGGACTGGTATAATTGGAAAGAGGTGGTCCCTCAGCTATCTTAGTCCTAGCCAAACTTACCTAATAAGAGGGTAACTTACCTAATACAGAGGGAACCCTACTCCCTTCTACCACTGATGATATTTCCTAATTAGATCATAAAATGTCTACAAGGAAACGACCAAGCTCAGAGAGCTTCTGCAAGGACCCCACCGTCTTTCTTCTCCTCCCCCTCCTGCTCTTCCTTTTCACAAGCCCTTCTTCCTTCTAACACTGATGAGGTTACCTAGTTGGGTCATGAAATTTGCAAGGAAACAACTAAATTCAGAGAGCATCAAGGACCCCACAGTCATTGTTGTTGTTGTCATCCGGCCTTCCTCCTTCTCCTCTCCACAACCCCATCTCTTTTAGCACTGAGGATGTTATCTAGTTGGGTCATGAAATGTCTGCAAGGAAACAAGCAACTTCAGATAGTACCAATGATGCTACAGTTTTTTCCTCCTCTTCCTCCTCCTGCTCCTCCTCTCCCTCCTCTTCTCCGTAAACCCCACTCCCTCCTAGCACTGCTGATGTCACCTTGTTGGGCCATAAAACATCTGCAACAAAGCCACCAAGCCCAGAGGCCACACAGGAGCCCACAAGACACGATATTCCCGCCTGCCATTTTGTATGGCAGAAGTGACAATGCACACAAATCCCGAATTCTCCTCCAAGTGGGAATGACTCCCCAGCCGTTTTCAGCACTTCTCTCCAAACGCTCTCCTTAATTTCACCCACCCGACGCTTCTCTTCCTCCATCCCGTGTGAAATTAAGCACAACTCCAAAGTGGGCTGAGAATCATCTCTTGTCAACAACTTTGGCCTGGCGCTGTCCTTCACCACCACCAATCTGATCCAAGAGTGAGTGAGTGCTTAATAGATATTATTGATCCGACGGTTGACTTCCACCTCTCTGGATTCACAGTTCCGCCCCCACATTCTTCCCTTCCCTCCCCCCTTCTTTATACAACTATCTCATCCCTCTCTCCTCCCATTTCTCTCCTCACCCAAGCTCAGCGAATAGACGGAGCTCTATCAGGTGTGGGTTAGCCATCCTTGGCAGCCAACTCTAATGATCCATCAAGGGCCTCTCAATAAGCTAATAGTTCTAATGTGTGAAAATTGATTTTAGGGGGCGAATACAAAGGGGCCAATGATTTACACTCTGTTTCTGATTGAAGAGGCTCCATTGATTTCACCAGGTACTAAAATATTTACAGGGGTGGCAAGAAAGTAGACCTGAGTGTCAGGGAGAGGAATCTCACAGGAGTTTGTGTGCGTGTGTGTTTTTAAATAACATGCGTGCAAAATTGTCTTCTTGTGGCTAAAATAGAAGGTAGCTCAAGAAACATAAGACCCGGTTGTTCAAGACGCATCCCGTGGCGTGGTTCCTTGAGAAGTGTGTTTTTCTAAAAAAAATTTTAAAAAGTGGGAATTAACTATTGGGGGGGTTGTTTTGCATGTTTTTGGGGAGCTGACAAATATCAGAGCCAGACAAATGGATGCGACACAAAATCATAGATACATTCAAGGAGCCAGAATCAGCGTGGCTTATTCAGTGAAAGCTCACTGCACTCAGAGGTTGTTTGAACAAAATGGCAAATTTAACATAGGAGTTAGAAAGCTTAAAAGTCATACAGGGGATGTGTAGCTTCCATTAAATTTGATTGGATTGCTTTCCTTTTTCCCCCTAGCCTACATTTTGCTTTGCCTGGCCTTCTTTCTTTATTTCCTTCCTTCCTTCCTTCTTCCTTCCTTCCTTCCTTCCTTCCTTCCTTCCTTCCTTCCTTCCTTCCTTCCTTCCTTCCTCTCACCTTTCTTCCTTTCCTTCCCTTCCCTTCCCATTCTTTCCTTCCCTTTCCTTCCCTCCTTCCTTTCCGTTCTCTTCCCTTCCCTTCCCTTCCCTCTCTTCCCTTCATTTTCCTTTCCTTCCCTTTCTTCCTTTTCCTTCCCTCTTTTCCTTCCCTTCTCTTTCCTTCCCTCCTTTCCTTTCCTTTCTTCTCCTTTCCTCTCCTCTCTCCTCCCTCCTTCCCCTTCCCTTTCTTCCTTCTTTCCTTTCCCCTACCCATTCCCCTCTGTTTCCTTTCCTTGGGTCAGAGGTGATTATCCAATCGACTGGATTAAAAAACCTGAATTAGAATCAAGGCTATCTTATTCAAGACATTTGTTTGATTCACGACACACACAAAAAAAATTCTCCCAAACCCCTCACCCACAAACAAACATATAGCTACCCTGTGAGCATTGTCAAATACCACCAAACTGATTGGGAGGCCATGAATATGATCCAAATGGGCGACCTGAGTCAGAAATTCAATTTTAATTCAGAGATTCGATCCAACTGCCATTGAATTGCCTTTGAAGCGAAGCTCTGAATCAAAACCTCTGTACAGCTCCAGCCCTGGTATATAAATTTATGGTGCAAATGCCCTTTGAGTCCCACATACAGACTTCTGAAACAATATTAGATAGAGCAACCGGAGGAAGAAATTAAAATGGGCACCTCAAGTTAGAAAGAAGGCTAACACGCCAACCCCGCAAGAATAGTATTGCAGCATTGAAGATATTAAAAAAAAAATTTTAGCAGAAGAGAACATGATCTAAAAGAGTTCTAAAACAAAGCCTGCAGAAAGGAAAGAAGGAAAGGAAAGGAAAGGAAAGGAAAGGAAAGGAAAGGAAAGGAAAGGAGGGAAAGGAAAGGAAAGAAAAGGAAGGAGGGGAAAGGAAAGGAAAGGAAAGGAAAGGAAAGGAAAGGAAAGAAAGGGGAAAGGAAAGGAGGCAAAGGAAAGGATAGTTTCTCCTCTCTCTAAACTTCAGTGACAGTGACGGGCACTGACATTCAAATGGAAAGATTTCAATTTGATAAAAAGTAATTAGTTGCTTACACAACGCAACATGTAATTATTATACAGTTCTAAAAGTGGGGGGTAGGGGGAAGCTGTTAATCAATTTAACTATTCTGGAGAGGTTTTAGTGCTATCCAAATGGCTCTTCCTCACACTTTGGATAGCCATCCATTCCAGAAGTTAAATATTACGGAATTAATGGAGATCAGAAGCGATGAAGACCAATTTAGATGGCTTTCAGAGCTCTCCAGGATAGTTTAAAAGTGGATCCAGTGATTAATGGCTACCGGCTTTGCCAACTGTATAATCATTCTCGGATTAATTATTTAATGCGAATGCCGTTTGCATACTGCCAAATCTCTCAGAAGACTCCTCACAATAACCACACACAGTTCAAACATCCCCCAATAGAGGTAGTCCTTGATTTACAACACCAATTGAGCCCAATATTTTGGTTGCCAAGTGAGTTTCGCCCCACTTCGTGACTTTGCTTGCCACAGTCATTAAGTAAATCACCGAAGTTGTTCAGTCGGTCAAATCTGGCTTCCTTGTTGACTTTGCTGGTCAGAAGAAGGAGGAAATCACATCACACACACACACACACACACACACACAGGAGACTACAACTGTCATAAATATGAATCTGTTCCCAAGGATCTACATGTTGACCATGGGCATGCGTCAACGGTCATAAGTGTGCAAAATGGCCTTACGTCTCTTTTTCTCAAATCCCGTTGTAACCTTTGAATGGTCATTAAATGAATTGTTGAAAGTCAAGGGCAGAGGTCCCCAAACTTGGCAACTTTAAGATTTGTGGACTTCAATTCCCAGAAAGTCTGGGAAGTTTGAAGACCTCTGGTCAAGGACTAACTGCAAGTGAATTTAACGGCAAGAAATATTAAGCTGTTGGGCTGAGATTGCCGATGATGTTGGTTGAATTTCTCACTCAACCATGGGATTCCCTGAGTAGCTTAAACAGATAATAGATAATCTGAGTTGGAAGGAACCTTGTAGGTCATCTAGTCCAGGGGTCTTCAACCTTGGCCAATTCAAGCCTGGTGGCTTCAACTCCCAGAATTCCCCACCCAGACAGCTGGGGAATTCTGGGAGTTGAAGTCCACCAGGCTTAAAGTGGCCAAGGTTGGAGACCCCTGATCTAGTCCAACCCTCTGCCCAAGCAGGAGACCCTACACCATTTCTGACAGATGGGAGTCCAGTCTCTTCTTGAAAGTCTCAAATGATGGTGCTCCCACAACTTCTAAAGGCAACTTCTGATCCATGGATTGATTGCTCTCACTGTCAGAAAATTCCTCCTTATTTCCAGGTTGAATCTCTCCTTGTTCAGTTTCCATCCATTCTTCCTTGTCTCGCCTTCAGGTGCCTTGGAAAACAGCTTGACCCACTCCTCCTCCCTGTGGTAGCCCCTGAGATATTGGAAGACTGCTATCCTGTCTCCCCTGGTCCTTCTCTTCCCTAGACTAGCCAAGCCCAGTTCCTGCAACCATTTATCCTGTTTTAGCCTCCAGTCTACTCATCATCCGGGTTGATCTTCTCTGCACTTTTTCTAGAGTCTCAACATCTTTTCTATAGTGTGGTGACCAAAACTGGATGCAGTTTTCTAGGTGTGGTCTTACTAAGGCTTTATAGAGTGGTATTAATAACTCCCCTGATCTGGATTGTATCTTTCTGTTAATGCAATTTAGGATTGCATTGGCTTTTTTGGCTGCTGTTGCACACAGCTGGCTCCTATTTAGCTGGTTGTCCACTAAGACTCCAAGATGCCTCTCACAGTTCCTGCTATTGAGTCTGGTTTCACCCAGTCTATATAAAGAATGAGTGGCTTCAAACCACACATTCTTTCCCAACCCCATCGACTTCTCAGCACCGCAGTTGTGGGAATACAATTAAAGGAGACCTCTGAGTAGGAGGGAAAATTGGGTAGGAATGCAATAATAAGCTACACACAGAGAGACCCAAACCTAGACACCATCTGCAGTGAAATGCATGTGTCCTTGCTTGGAAAAAATAAAGGAGCACACGACCATGAAGGCAACTATAAAACACACTGTAGCATCTGAGCACTTGAAGTTTCCTTTCCAGATGGATGCTCAAACATTTGGCAGGGTAGCCATGAAACATCTGGATTCCCATCCTTTCTCACCAACGAACGAAGAACGATGGAAATCTGAAGACGCTTCAGGGGCAGCTAACCAACTTACCTGTCTATGCATCTGCTTAGCCAGGCTACACATAAGTTCTATTAATCATCAAGTTAATTTGTTGCAGAACATATAAGTACATCTACTTGGGGCGGTTTGGTGTGGCTCATACATGAAACAAGCCTTTGCTTTCCATAATACGTTCCCCATTGCTTCACAGATGCAAAAATCCCAAAGCATGCAATCGATGCGGCTGGACCAGAATTCTGGAGTGTTTTTTTATTGGCCACCATTTTTTTTTTTCCAGAATGTGTGGTTCTGGAGGAATTCCCCATAAATTCTTCCATTGTTGCTGTTGTTTTACTTCTTTAGAAGGCAGACTATGAGAAGTGGTATCAGGCCGAGGGTGTTGACTGACACTTTTCAGTTTATTGAACTTGATTTGAGATCATCCATTAATTACAGAATCTCCTAGCTAATGTTTGTGCTTGTTATTCGTGGAACATCCCTTAATAAGAAAAGCTTCTCCCAGAGGGGTTTGCAAGACAATTTAAGGTTCAGCAACCACTACGGTAACGAGATACATCAAGATGTCAAATATTTTGACGTGGCAGAATGCAAAATGCCCATGGTTACCAAAGGCGTTAGGGTTGGGGTTTTATGGTTTCAATGTTATGGAGTTTTAATGTTGGAAGCCACCTGGAGTCACCTGGATGTGAATTGGGCAGCCAAATAAATTTGTTTAATGAATGCATCAATAAAATAAGCAGTGTAAAATATCCAAAATTCTTTAGAATGCCTAAATGAATATAAGCATCTTAAGCTGATATATAAAAGATGAACTTTGTTGTAGTTTTATTTTTTTAAAATAAACTTGAATTCACAAAAAAAGTACAAGAAAGATGCTGAGGCGTCTCTTCTTCTTCTTCTTCTTCTTCTTCTTCTTCTTCTTCTTCTTCTTCTTCTTCTTCTTCTTCTTCTTCTTCTTCTTCTTCTTCTTCTTCTTCCTCTTCCTCTTCTTCTTCTTCTTCTTCTTCTTCTTCTTCTTGTCTAGTGGCCTTTTCAACCACTAAAAACCACTTTTGATAAAACAGTGACCTGGATTATCGAGAATCTTCATAGACAAGAAGCTGAGATCCTAGAAAGAATCAGAATCAGTATAAAGCTGGAAGGGAACTTGGAGGTCTTCTAGACTAGCCCCATGCTTCTATACCATTACCTATATCATTTCAGACAGAGTGCAGAGAAGAGCAACAAAGATAATTAGGGCGTTGGGTTTCAAGAAAAGATCATACAACCATTTGACTGGGATGACCTCTAAGGTTCCTTCCAGCCCTATGATTCTATGCTTTCTATCGTTTTTCCCTAATGTTTTAAATTGACACAACCTAGAATTAAGCTCTCTTTCCTTTACTGAATGCAATTCCCCAATACAGTGGTTTTTTTTCCCCTCCCATGTGACTCCTTTTGGGTTCTGCCTATATTTCCAGGGCAAATTTTATTTGAAAATATTTGGAATGCATTCAGTTATTAACTCTCAGTAAGGAGACAAACATTTGCAATGCATCCAGTTATTTAACTCTCAGTAATGTGACACTGAAACCAAGGCTGTGAAAGTATTAATTTGTAACATCCTCTTTTTCACTGGCTATGGAGATGGGTGAGAATTTTGTTAAAGTCACTTTGTAGGAAGAAATAAGATTCTTGATTTTTTAAAAAAAAAATAGCAGAAAAGCATGTTGATCTACCAGAAATAAGGAAGAAACGAAACACACCATTTAATTCATTTGTTGAACAGAATAACAGAGTTTGAAGGGACCTTGGAGGTCTTATAGTCCAACTCTCTGTTCAGGCACCTATACCATTTCAGATGAATGGTTATCCAATCTCTTCTTAAAAACTTCCAGTGTTGGAGCATTTATAACTTCCGGAGGCAAGTTGTTCCACTGATTAATTGTTCTCACTGTCAGAAAATTTCTCCTTAGTTCTAGGTTGCTTCTCTCATTTATGAATTTCCATCCGTTGCTCCTTGTCCTGCCTTCAGGTGCTTTGGAGAATAGCTTGACTCCCTCTTCTTTGGGACAACCCCTCAATTACTGGAAGACTGCTCTCCTCTCTCCCCCCGGTCCTTCTCTTCACTAGACTAACCATGCCTAGTTAATGCAACCTTTCTTCCTATGTTTTTAGCCTCCGGCCCCCTCATCCTCTTTGTTGCTCTTCTCTGCACCTCTTTCCAGAGTCTCAACATCTTTCTTACATCGTGGCGACCAAAACTGGACGCAGTATTTCCAAGTGTGGCCTTCCCGAGGCATTATCACTTCCGGTATTATCACATCTTGATTTGGGGTGCTCTGCGTTTTTGTATTGCTTGCATTTCAAATGACACGAGGTCATTTATTCATTGTTCGTTTGCATTTTTTCCCCTGCAGACAGGGTACATTTGCAAAGCGTGTGTAATTTGCTTATTGAATTAGCCCCCTTCTTTGAATTTTCACAATATGCTGAAACAGGCCTTTTCCGAGTGGATCTGAATTCACAAAACAAGCCAGAAATCAAATCAGAATCTTAAAGTTTCCCTCCCACCCGCCCCCACTTCCCAGTTAAAATTAACCAAGCTTTAAATATGGTTTGAATGTAGCCTCTGAGTCTTTATCTGACCTGGTTCTGCATATTTTCTGAACACGATCACTGACTTGGAAAGGAAGTTCAATAACCATCTACTCAACTCCAGCTGCTCAGTTAATGCTGGAAGCCAAACACATCATGTATCTTTTTAATCAAGTCAGAGCTGAGTTTGCACAAACATCCTAAGAATTAACCGGGTTGTATTGTGTGAATGCAAACGCCAATAAACCAGTGATGGCAACTCCTTCTCTCCATACAGGTAATCCTTGACTTAGAACAGTTCAGTGACTGTTAGGAGGTACAGCAGCACTGAAAAAAAAGTGACTTATGACCGTATTATTTCACATTTATGACCATGGAAGCATCCTCCTAGTCACCTGATCAAAGTTTAGATGCTTAGCAACTGACTCATATTTATGACAGTTTAGTATCCCGCGGGTTGGATATAAATGGAACCTTTGATCAGGTGAGTGTCCATAGATTTTGCAAAGATTAGAGGTCCATTTTTATATTTCTGTTTTGGAAGAGGAGGAGGAGGAGGAGCAGGAGCAGGAGGAAGGAGGAGGAGACTGTTGATAGATTTTGCAAAGATTAGAGGTTCATTTTTATCTCTCTGCTCTGGAAGAGGAGGAGGAGCAGGAGCAGGAGGAGGAGGAAGAGGAAGGAGGAGGAGAGTGTTGATAGGATTTGCAAAGATTAAAGGTATATTTTTATATCTCTGCTCTGGAAGAGGAGAGAAGGAGGAAGAGGAGGAGGAAGAGGAGGAGGAGGAAGGAGGAGGAGGAGGAGGAGGAGGAGGAGTCCTCCAGTGAAGTTTTTTCAAAGGGGACCTGACAAAAAGATTAAAAATTTTAATCTATGCACCAGGCTAAAATGAAGCAATTTTGCATCTGAGGTTGAGGGTCCTACAAGAGATGGGTGGGACTTAAACCTCAAGATTTATTGCCCGGAAGTGATGCTTGCTCTGGGCTAAACAGTTTCAGTAGGCTGAACTTCAAGCCGTGCATAAATGCTGACTTTCAAGGCAGAGATTATGCAGATAAAGCGGTGGACATTTAAGGGTTCCTTCTTTCTCTACTGGACTCTCTATTCTGTTTTTATTTTTTAATTTTTCTTTTGCCCTCTTGCAAGTTAACTCTTCCAGCCTTGGCAGCTGTTTGGAAAGACTCACACGAAAGGCTTTTTGGCAGTGCAAAATGGTATTAATTATTGTTGTTAAGATTCCTTCCCTCCCTCCCTTGCCAAGGTTTTGCAAGGTTTAATTAATGAATGCCTGCAAAGTGCTTTGATCTCTTGAGTTGAAAGATGCCATGAAAGCACAACTCTGATGAGATAATAATGGCCATGTGCTTTGTATAAATAAATAAAGATGGATAAAGAAGAGGAACTTTGGTTTGGAGCATTGAATAGGTTGCTCTCCTATTCTTTCTTCTCTTTTTCTTTCCTTCTCTTTCTCCTCCTTTCCTTTCCTCCTCCTTTCTCCTCTCCTTTCCTCTTCCTCCTCTTCCTCCTACTTTTCTTTCCTCCTCCTCCTCCTCCTTCCCTCTTCTCCTTTCTCTCCTCCTCACTTCTCCCCCTCCTTCTCCCGTCTCCTTTTCCTTCTCCTCCTTCTCCCCCTCATCTCTTCTTTTCCTTATCCTCCCTGCTCCTCCTCCTCCTTTTTTCCTTCCTCCTCTCCCTCCTCCTCCTCCTCTCTTCTCCTATCCCCTCCTCCTCCTCCTCCTCCCCCTCTTCTCTCATTTTGCTTTTCCCTCTCTTCCTCCTTCTTGCAAATGTTGAGCCAAGAAGTGCGGGGGGGAACCAGAGTGAGAGAGATGTAAAAACCGGATGTTTAATCTTTGCAAAATCTATCGACACTCCCCTGATTAAAGGTTCCATTTATATCCAACCCTTCAGAGCCGGGAGTCATTCACAAAGCTCATCGTGAAGGATTGGCTTTCAGAAACTTTGCCTTAATGATCAGGCTCTCTATCGATTCCTGGGGGAAACAATAAAAATTGACAGCAGAATAAACTTTGAAGGACTGCTCTCACTCAGCAGGAATGGGATCAATTGGAATCGACCCGGAGAGCCAAGGAAAGGAAGGGGAAAGGGAGGAGATGTAGGTCTCCATTAGCTGGTCACCATCCAGGCAAGTACCTTCTCTGACCTTGCAATGAGCTCATCATCTCTCTGATTATTGGCCCCGTTTTGCAGTGAGTCGCCCAAAGAATCCACTGTAAGGGATCTAACCAACTCAAAGATGGCTGGAGGCTATCAAGAGCTATTGAAATGTGGGCAATCTGGAACCCACTCTAGAACAATTGGCCTTTTCCTTTCTCCCTGCCTCATGGACCCTGAAATTGTTCTTCAGATGTTACATTTTCAGAGTCCCACAAACCAGGCAAGATAAGGGCTTGAAGACGTCCCACACACATTGGGAAGGACACCAAACTCAGAGAGGGACAATAAACTAGAGATATTTCCATGCTTTGTTTCCAGCACTCACCCATATGCATGTCCATCCTCTTATCCAATTGTCACAGCTGCAACCCATGAAGAGGATCAAGGCCCTTTCCTCCCAAGTAGACCACATCTCTCCCTTATCCTCTCCTCCCTGCGTGCCCTAGGATGGAGAGGGAATGGGCCTGGGTCCTCCTCTGACTGCCCAGTCGGCCTCTGCCCTTCCCCAGCCTCCTCCACAACCTCCAGAGCCACACCTCCACTCCCTGTTGGCTGTTCCTCCTCTCCCTCAGAGTCAGTCTCCACCAGGGGCATGGCACTTACTTTCCATCCATTGCTTCTTGTCCTGCCTTCAGCTACTTTGGAGAATAGGTTTACCCCCTTCTCTTCTCTGTCACAGCCCCCCAAATATTGGAACACTGCTAATGTCAACTCATAAAGCATTCCTATGCCTGTATCCGAGTTGCCATAAGCACTCCTAGTCTTTCTTTTCATTATACTAGACCTACCCAATTCCTACAACTGTTCTTCGTATGTCCCCTAATCATCTTGGTTGCTCTTCTATACACTTTTTTTTCTTGAGTCTCAACATCTATTCTGTTTTGTGGCTACCAAAACATCCTCATCTTACAAAAGTGAGCTGCCTCTGAGCACTTTGGCCCCAAGAACAGCTCTGCTGCCATATGCCAGAGGAATGCCTTTTGCCAAATTAGCATTTCACTTCCTATCAATCTCTGTCTAGCCATTTGAGCAAGCCGGGTAAGCATTTCAACGGTTGGCTTTATTTGTTTATCCACATCAGCAAGGGAGGCTGTGTTTACTCAGCCGATGTGCATTTTTAAGCAGGTTCCTTTAAAAGCACATTCAGTTTGTTTAACATCAAAGTTACTTCCTAGGTACTTTGTGGAGCAACTCAACTACCTGAACAGTCTACTCAAGCAATAAGAACATAAGTATTCTGTTGATCGAATGTTGTGCCTGCACTTTCCCCGAGATTCTCCCATTCATTCCAAAGAATGGAAAGTAGTGTGAATCATAAACATAATAATGCATGTTAAAGAGCCCAGGAACAACTCCTTAGATATCCAGGTATGAGCTGGACATGCTGAATACCCACCTCTGATCTGGAGAACTTCAGTCCAGTTTACTGATCAGTAGCCAGTCCTCCAAGAATATAGTAAAATAGAGGAGAGGAGAGGAGAGGAGAGGAGAGGAGAGGAGAGAGAAGAGAAGAGAAGAGAAGAGAAGAGAAGAGAAGAGAAGAGAAGAGAAGAGAAGAGAAGAGAAGAGAAGAGAAGAGAAGAGAAGAGAAGAGAAGAATCTTTATTAGGAAGATAAGAGAAGGGAAGGGAAGGGAAGGGAAGGGAAGGGAAGAGAAGAGAAGAGAAGAGAAGAGAAGAGAAGAGAAGAGAAGAGAAGAGAAGAGAAGAGAAGAGAAGAGTTGAGTTCTTCAAGCCACAGGAACCAGATGAAATGGGAAACTTAAAAACAGCAACTACTTTCCATATCAGATCTGGAAAGAGTAAAAAGCCAAGACCTTAGGAGTGGATAATGGCATCGGTGTTTATTTTAGCAAGAGGTGACTTCAAGAAAAGATGGAAACTTGAGGTTCTCACCACAAACACATACACGGAGAGGCACACGCAGCTAGACATTTCAGTTGCCAGTGATAATGGATGCTGGGTGAGCTAAACCTCAGGAGTTAAAAGCAGCATATATTATCCTCCTGCCTCACATCAGCAAATTTATGATGCCATCTAGATCTGAGATATCAATGTACAGAACAAAGGTTCAGAGCAGAGTGTTATTCTTCCCAGCATATAACGTGCTGTGTGTTCTGTCTCAGGACACACACACACACACCTCTGCCTATGGATACCTCATGGCTGTGATGTGGAAGACTCCCCCAACCACTCCAAGAATGAGTAGGTGAGATGACCTGAAAGACCCTGCTTTGGCAGGAGACAGGACCTAAAATTATAAGGATTATGGTTGTTATTCTTTTGTTATCCTTCCCTCATTGGAAATTTCATTGGAAGAAGAATTATGAAATGATCTTTGATCTATGATAGGTAGACTGTCAAATGAGAGAAATAGATGCCATTATTACAGAAGAGCAGGGATAGCTAAGAAGAAGAAGAAGAAGAAGAAGAAGAAGAAGAAGAAGAAGAAGAAGAAGAAGAAGAAGAAGAAGAAGAAGAGGAGGAGGAGGAGGAGGAGGAGGAGGAGGAGGAGGAGGAGGAGGAGGAGGAGGAGGAGGAGGAGGAGGAGGAGGAAGAAGAAGAAGAAGAAGAAGAAGAAGAAGAAGAAGAAGAAGACAACACAGAAATCCTAAGTGATGATATATCAAGAGTTGTGCATATTGCATTCAGATAAAGATCTAGAGGGACCGTTTATGAAGAATAGCCTATACAATGATGGAGCTATAGTGTTTGGTGACAAAGTCATAGGTTATTCTTGGGAAGGGAGGGGTGATGGCAGAGAAAGTGGGGCTTCTAAATGTTTTCTTTGAGCTATCCAAGGTCCTGGAATTCTTGTCTTACATGATTAATAGTGAACCTCAACTTCCCACCTTCTGTCCCGACAAGATAGGTTTAACCGAACATCACCTCAAGCTCTACTTCCTGGATTGATTTTCCAACTATGTTAAGTCAGGTTTAGACTTGTAAGTTTCGAAAGGTCCTTGAGCTTGGTTGTTTTCTTTCATTACCCAAACTAGCTGCAATCAATGCACCGATGATGTTACCTAGTTTGGGTACTCAAACTCCCGCAAGAGAACAACCAGAGAGCGTAAGAAACCCTCATTTCCATCCTGAGCTACAAAAGTTCTCCTTTATTGGTTCATAAGTTTTATTTTCCACATCGAGATGGCGGGACTCAACAACTCAAGATCGTTGTGGGAGTTCCCCCAAAAGATCAGGAAGCCATGAACACCATTGATGGCTACCAGTTGTCCTCTCCTGTTGGAGAGAGAGAGAGAGAAGAAGAGGTCAGGGTGGCGTGGCGCGCAAGAAAAGTGGTTCGGAAAAAGCAGGTTTGTTTTCCCCATTCACGATTTGTTTTATTCGACAGAAATGTAAATTTCCTTCTCCCCTCTCTTGTTCTCAGCATTCTGGCACAACTTCCTCTTTATCCCTGGCTCGTCAGCTTCATCCCTCCAGACCTACTTCATAAACATTAGCTTTCAAGCAGCTCTTCCCCCAGAGGACGTATCATAAACATCATGTTAAATATTTAGAGGTGGGGAAAACCACCTCACTGCTCCTCCGGATGCATGAAGGCTGTCTGGGGAGGGTACATTTTCTCTCCTGATTCTTGGTTTCCTTATCTCCTTTCTTGACTGCCCGCCTTTTCTTGCAGAGCGGTTGTTAAACAGATCACCACTGAGGGTGTTGATGATGCCACTGGAGGGGACAGGGAGGCAGGGGGCTGTTTCCACGGAGGGGGAGGTTGCTCGGCTCTCCAGCAAGAAGGAAGAATAGTGTAGCCCAAAGGCCTCGGAACGTCTTGGGAAAGGAGGAAAAATTGCTGGACAAGCAGGGACAAAAACAGTACAAGGAAGTGATGGAAGCCCGGGGTGCAGGTCTCTCATCAGTCAATCGGAGGGCTGACTTACCACCAACTTATCAAGCACAGTGGAACCTCAGGTCTGTTCATGACCAAATTGGGTGGCGACCAGAATTTTTAGAACAGTTTTGCTTCTGGGTCACAAACAGATCTTCAGGTGGGCGACCAAGCCAACCCGAAAATCGCCACAGCGATTTTTCCTGCTGCAGCGATCTCCCCTTCAGAGCCATTTTTGTTTTTGTTTTGGTCCGTGTATGTGCCAGACGGTCGTGCTTCCAGTCATGACCAAATTGGGTTGCCACCGTAGCCCTGGAATATGTTATGGTTGCAACCTGAGGTTCCACTGTACTTAGAAGGTGGGAGCTTGGCAACACAAGCAAAAGGACAGCTAAGGGCTTACTAGTCAGCCATCAAGACATCCCAATCAACATCTTCACATCTACAGACCAAATCTTGCCAGAGTGAGGTCTCTGCTATTTGCATTTACAATATACTCTGGGAACTGTTAAGGAGGAACTACCTCCACCCTCTTTCTCTCACACCTGATATATGAGCTGAGTTGCCTCTTACTTTTCCGGGACTCGTCTCCTCCCTCTGGGGGATCCACCTCCCTACTACATTCCATTGCATCATGAACGGACTTCAACTCCCAGAATTCTTCAGTCACCATGTGAGGGCTTCAATTCCCAGAATGCCTCAGTCACCACATGTCAGGCACCAACTAAGAATGACATATGGTGAGTCTTCCAAACCGAGTTCTTTATTGTTTCATACCTATAGACAAAATCTTGCTAGAGTGAAGTCTCTATTCTCTGTATTTACAATGTGCACTTGGAAATCTGAAGGAGGAGCCAACTTCACCCTCTTTCTCTCTTTCTGATGTCTGGACTAAGTTGCCTCTTATTCTTCTGGAATACAGCCCCTCCCTCCTGCGAATTCTCTTCTTTATTACATCATAGCAGCCCAAGTATGGAGTCGGTATTTACTTTTGGTTCTTCAGGAGCCAGTAATGTCCAACAACAGCCTATTTGGTTTTAAAAACTGGACTCTCCACAAATGAACTTTTATATTGTTTCTTATACTGCACAGGTCAGTCCATTAAGAAATGCTCACCCATCCACAAAGACCCTAAAGAAATCCAACAGTAAAAGAACCTCAATGGATGACCAGCAAACTCTGAAGATACTCCAATCTCTTGAGCCCAAAGTCTCTACAGCAGTGGTAGGATTCAAAAATTTTTACTACCAGTTCTGTGGGCATGGCTTGGTGGGTGTGTGTGGCTTGGTGGGCCTAGCTTGGTGGGCATGGCAGGGAAGGATACTACAAAATCCCCATTCCCTCCCCGCCCCACTAACCTGCTTTCCAGTTCCGTTCTCCTGTGCAGGGCAACCAAAGAAGACCCAGCCAATCAGCTGGGACTCAATGGGAGGCAGAGAAGAGATGGGGTTGGCGGGGCCAGTCAGAGGTGGATTGGCTGGTTCTCTGAACTACTCAAAATTTCTGCTACTGGTTCTCCAGAACTGGTCAAAACCTGCCGAATACCATCTCTGCTCTACAGAGTTTACAAAAAATGATTGTCGAAAGCATGGCCAGATAGAACAGGAGTAAATCTGGCTTGAACCCTAGAAAACTCCTCAATTATACATGGGCATGAATAAACAGCCACTGATTTGCTGGGAATTGTGAGATGTAAATAATTGAGGAACAGGGAGCTGGATCCAAAATGTGATCTACCCTTCTGCCAATTGGCCTTAATGCATTTCTTTGATGCAACTCCTTACTGGCTTGCATAACACCATCGGGACTTGGGAGATAGCCGCCCTTTAAAAGTATGCCTACCATCAAGCTATAAATACTCAGATATTCATCTTCCTTCTTTTGGTGGCTATGAACAAATGTTGGATAAGGAGGATGGCTCTCTCCGGACTTCTTGTTTTTTTAAAAAAATATATGGTATGGCTTTTGTTTCTTAGCAGTGAAGGCAGCCATGAGTACAGGATGCAACCTGAAATTGACAGAGGTATCTTTTGAACTGGTCAGGAAATTATAACAATAGCACTTAGACCTAGGTGCTGCTTCGCGGTGCTTTCCAGCCCTCTCTAAGCAGTTTACAGAGTCAGCCTATCACCCCCAACAATCTGGCTCCTCATTTTACCCACCTCGGAAGGATGGAAGGATGAGTCAACCTCGAGCCAGTCAGGATCGAACTGCTGACAGTGGGCAGTGAATTAGCCTGCAATACTGCATTCTTATAGATAGATATAGATGATAGACAGACAGATATAGATACAAACAGAGATAGATATAGAGAGATGGATGGATGGATGGATGGATATAAACCAGACAGAGAGACAGACATGGAGACAGACAGAGACAGAGAGAGAAACAGAGAGAGAGAGAGAGACGGAGACACAGAGAGAAACAGTAATACAAAGAGATAGTCATAGAGAAAGAGAGAAATGAGATATAGATAGCAATAGTCCTTAGACTTATATAGTGCTTCATGGTGCTTTGCAGCTCTCTCTAAGCGGTTTACAGAGCCAGCCTCTTGTCCCCAACAATCTGGGTTCTCATTTTACCAACCTTTGAAGGATGGAAAGCTGAGTTAATCTTAAGCCGATCAGGATCGAACTCCTGGCAGTGGGCAGAATTAGCCTGCAATACCGCATTCTAACCACTGTACCACCACGTCCCCTTTTGATGACAGGCGATTGATTACAAGCCAAGGTAATCAAGATTTTACATTCTCCTGGAGAGCACCTAACTGTGGGAATAAGAATTGGAGGGCAGGGTTTCTGGAGAACTATTCTAGTCCTTACACCATGCGTGACATTGGTACATAAATCCAAGAATTATCTGGGAATAATAATGGATAATTGGATGTTGTCGTTCTGCAATACATGGTGATGCCACAGATTGCTTTCTCCCAGGCAACACCCAGGAGAGATAAATACTGGCAAGGCAAGCCACTGGATATAAATAGGGTGCAAAAGCCACACACGTCAAACAAACAAACACACCCTTGCAAATAATAACAAGCAAAGGATGAGCAAGTGTCATCCACGGTGTCCAAATTGTGTAATGAGAAGCGACAGGAGCTTTACGTCTTCCTTCCTCTTCTCCCTGCTTGGTGTCTGTGTATTTGTCCAATGTAGCTCAGAGGCATCTACCAGCCCCTCCCACCCCCCTCTCCGTGTTTGTCATGCCTGATAACAATGGTTGAATGTTGGGGCTACCAACCAAGCCAACTCATCACGTAGGCGTTCTTCCTGGGCTCACTGAATGCATCCCAGCTTGACCAGTTTTGACCACTCTTAAATTCCTTCCTTACTTCTTCTGCCTTCTGGAGAAGAAGAAAGGTACTGCACAGGTCAAAAGGACATAGACCATTTCAAATCCTCCTCTAGGAAAAGCATTACAGAGCATGGCATATCAAATTAAAGCTAGACCAGAGGTGGTTATTCACCCAGTTCTGACCAGCTCTGGAGAACCGGTAGCGGAAATGTTGAGTAGTTGGGAGAACCGGCAAATCTCACCTCTGACTGGCCCCACCCCTCTCTATTCGCTGCCTCCCGAGTTCCAGCTGATCGGCTGGGTCTTCTTTGTTTGCCTTGCATAGGAGAACGGAGCTGTAAAGTAGGTTAGTGGGGTGGGGAGGGAAGGGGGATTTTGCAATTTCCTTCCCCTACTACATCCACCAAGCCACGGCCACAGAACCAGTAGTAAAAAAATTTGAATCCCACCACCGAACTAGACAGTTTCTTCCATCATGCTATCCCTGCTGAATCCCTAATTTTCACAGTGCAGTCTAATGCTTATGTTTATTTACCAGCTGTAGTCTTATTATTATTATTATTATGAAGAGCCGTGGTGGTGCAGTGGTTAGAATGCAGTATTGCAGGCTAATTCTGCTGACTGCCAGCATTCAATCCTATTGGTTGTTAAAAAATTTGAATGCCACCCCTGCTTCCAACTGTATTATTCTGCTAATCCGTGTCTTCTCTATCTACTCCATCCATCCAAGCCTTTTCCTTCTGCCTGCTATCAGCCGCCCACCCCATGCTATCTAAAAGCTCCCCTAGACCCCGTTGGGCCACCCATCGCTGAATGCTTAATCTCCAACAGCCTGCCTGTTTGCTGGAAAAGCAAAGGAGGGATGGAAGGAAGGAGGAGGAGGAGGAGGAGCAGACAACATATGGTTGGTGTCCTCCATGCTGGCGGTGACAAGGCAAGGGACACCACTTCCTTCCTAGAGAATAAAAAGACTGCTTGTGCTACTCAGGGCCTTTTGTGAGCGGAGACCAAACCCCTCAAAGCGAAACATTTGCTGTCACTCGCTGGGGCAGATACCGCAGCCCAGGCCTTGTTGCCTGTTAGACGCTCCGTGCATATTTTTGTCGTTGTTGGCCTTTTGGGTGGAATTTAAGCAGGGGGGGAGGAAAGGCACTGTATCTGGATTAATATAGCGGCATAGCATCAACTTCTGTCAAGCGGTCCCGTCTCTTGTGTTCCATCAGGTTTTGCAAAACACAGATTTGGTCTCTGCTGTTAAGGATTGGACGAGGTGACTCTCCCCGCTCCAACCCTCCCTCAAAACAATTGGGAAGTTTTCATGATGATCCGGATCGACAAAAAAAAAAAAAAAGAGATCTCTGCTATAATGGTGTATGAGAATGACCTTGGGAGGCAGGAAGGAGAATGATTTCTTAATCCTTCCTTCCTTTTCTTCTCTGCCCTTTCCATCTTTCCTTCTCTTCCTTCCTCCCTTCCCTGTCATTTGTCCAAATGAGATAAATCTTTCCTTTCTTTTCCGTTCCTTTCTTTTCTGTATTTTTTCTTATTCCTTTCTGCCTTCTTTTCCTTTCTCCTCCCTCCCTCCCTTCCTCTTTCTCTCTCCATCTCTCTTTTCCTCTTTTCCTTTCCTTTCCTTTCCTTCTCCCTTCTTTCTCCCTTCTTCCCTCACCATCCCTCCCTCCCTTCCCCTTTCTCTCTCCATCTCTCTTTTCCTCCTTCCCTTTCCTTCGCCCTTCCTTCCTTCCTCTTTCTCTCTCCATCTCTCTTTTCCTCCTTTCCTTCCTTTCCTTTCCCTCTCCCTTCCCTTCTCTCACCACCCCTCCCTTCCTCCTTTCCTCTCCTCTCTTTTCCCTTTCCTCCTCTCCTCTCCTTTCCTTCTTCCTTTTTGCTCTCTCACTCTCTCGCTCCCTCCCTCCCCTAAAAACAAGGCCTTATTTCCGTCAAGCTAGCAAGGGGAAAGAGATTTTTCTAACATTGTTCCATGCAAATGACCTTTCTTTGGCTTCTCCGTTGTCTGGCAGCCATTCCCCAGCCTCGGAGAAACCCGCGGCTATGTTTTAACTCATCTCTCCTTATTTGCCTGACTGACTGTCAGCCTGGCACTTTCCCCCTCATTGTGATGGGCCTAATTAATTCCTGCATTCTTAGCCTTCTTTCCTGCCTCCAATTGCCACTTCTTTTATTTGGTCTGCCCAGCATCCTTCGCACTGTGCACCCAGCTCAAGCTTTGCAATGCAATTTTCCCCCCCCCTCTTTGCATGCGAGATAAAAGAGAGAATAAGCAGAACAAGCAGATTAAAGGAAAAGGTAAAACAAAATTACTAACACTTACTCCGGCTATAATTTGAACAGACATCAAAACAATTCGCACAACCCCTAACCAATGCTTCAGCTCACTTAAGCCAAGTTGTTTAAAGACTGAGCTGCTGCATTTATACAACGTATTAAACTGATTGGATTTAAGCTTTAGCTCTTTTTTTTTTTTTACAGCTTAATGGGAACTCTCAATCTAGCTTGTTGTGCAAACTGAGGGGAAAAAAACGCAATTAATTCATTACCCAGGCAAAGCGTTTTCTGTAAAGGCTTCCACACAAAAAGGACAGGGTTTTGCGTTGTTTTTGACTACCCTGTGATGTTTCTCTGTGTCATATAAGTATGTATGGGTGGGAATATACATAACGGTGATTCTTTGAGATATGAATGCAACAAAATTTCATTTTAATGTATGTTGATTAGTGTACATTTAAAGTGACAATAAAGTTTTTATTATATTCTACATCCTCTACCCTCTATTCCCTATTCTGTCCTATATTCTATGTTCTGTTCTGTTCTGTTCTATTCTATTCCATATTAAAGCCGTGGTGGCGCAGTGGTTAGAGTGAAGTACTGCAGGCTACTTCTGCTGACTGCCGGTTGCCAGCAGTTTGGGCTCAAGGTTGACTCAGCCTTCCATCCTTCTGAGGTGGGTAAAATGAGGAGCCAGATTGTTGGGGGCAGGACTAAACAGCTTAGAGAGGGCTGTGAAGCACTGTGAAGCGGTATATAAGTCTAAATGCTAGTGCTATATTATCTGTGCTGTGCTGTGCTATTCATTTCAGGGTTTGTTTGTGCATGTGTATTTAACAGCTTCATTTGCAGCCAAGAGGAAGACAAGCTAAAGAGCCTCTTTGGTATTTAAGGCACCAGGCTAGAAAGTGGGAGACAGTGAGTTCTAGTCCTGCCTTTGGTGTGAAAGTTGGCTGGGTGACTTTGGGCCAATGTATGGGACATTGGACGTTCCAGTCCCATCTTTGCCCTGAAAGCCAGCTTGGTAACATTGGGTCAATCACCAGGAAACTGGGAGTTCTAGTTCCACTTTAGGCCTGAAAGCTGGCTGGGTGGCTTTGGACCAGTCACTTTCTCTCAGGCCAATCTCCCCCCATTGGGATTGGTGTGGTAAAAACAGGAGAAGAAAAGTGTGTTAGATATGTCTGACACTTTGAGTTATTTGTAAAAATAATAAAGGCAGGATACAAATCAATCAATCAATAAAAACTCTTGAAACAGTAAGGTTTGGGGGCTCTCACAAGAACGAACCACAATCGCAACTTAAGGGAGCAAGACTCTGTAAAGGCCTCTTTGATTCTCAATCTGAGCATCTGGGCTATGCTAGAAGCCAATCGTGCCTGTAGGTGTGTGCCAGAAAGAACTCCGACGAACTTCAAACAACTCAGGAAATAGAAAAGTTCAGGTCAGTTTAATAGCAAAGGACAAGTCAGATCAGCTCTGCCATTAGCAGGTAAAAGCCATTAGCTCTAAATGGGAATGGACTTCTTGCATCAAGGAGGAACAGGAGAGAAGGGGGAGGGGGGGCAGAAGAGAGATTAATGAAAGAAGGACAAAGTCTAAAAGGAGATGGGAGGAGGGAGGAGAGATGGAACAGAAAAGAAGAGGAGAAGAGAAGAGAATCAGAACAGAAAAAAATGGAATGGGAGAAGAGAAGAAAAGAGAGGAGAGGAGAGGAGAGGAGAGGAGAGAAGAGAAGAGAAGAGAAGAGAAGAGAAGAGAAGAGAAGAGAAGAGAAGAGAAGAGAAGAGAAGAGAAGAGAAAAGAAAGAAGGCATCAGTTTGGTGTAGTTGTGAAGGTGCTGGCCAAGAAACCAGGAGATTGTGAGTTCCAATCCTGCCTTAGCCATAAAAGCCATCTGGGTGTCCTTGGACCAATCCCCAGGAGATGGTGAAGAAGGGAAAGAGCCCAAGGGAAGGGTCAAAAATATCATCAGTCTTGACTCCCTTCACCCACACAAGAGATCTAAGTCCAGCTCACCTTGAATTCTGTTGACAAGAGACAATAGAATCTACTGGCTTTGACCATTAGTACCTCAGATTCTTGTAGAGAGCTTCAGCATAGAATAAACCCATATATATGTAATTTGTTTTCGTAGATTTTCACGGGTACAGGTATGTAGGTCTAGGTGTGTTCGGGTCTTTTCCCGTGTAAGATTAAGAGTATCTTGGTGACGTTTCGGCGAGGTGAGTGGCACCATCCTCAGGCTGGTGATTTCGGCTTCGTGCCAGTGCAAGCAGTGTGTGATCGGAGCTGCCGTCTCTCTATAAATACTGCCAGCCCCCCATCACCAGTATTTATAGAGAGACGGCAGCTCCGATCACACACTGTTTGCACTGGCACAAAGCCGAAAGCACCAGCCTGAGGATGGCGAGTGGGACCTCGCTGAAACGTCGCCAAGATACTCTTAATCTTACACGGGAAAAGACCCGAACACACCTAGACCTACATACATACATACATACATACATACATACATACATACATACATATATATTCATTTGAACTTCATTTCCTACAGTTGACACAACTCCACATTCCGTAGAAAAAGTGTGTCACCTTCCTTCAAGACCTTCCAATTTCAAGCTTTGGAGCTGGTTGTCCAACCTGGAAGACCTTGGAGCTCCAGATTGGGAGTCAACCCCCATAAATGTGTACTTCCATCCCCCTTTCTCTTCGGGATGATAAGGTCTCAACTGGCTGGGCTTGCTTGTTCCTCGCTGCTTCCTTTAAATATTCAGCCAACACCGCCAAGATTAACATTTTTTTTTTTTTCTCGAGTGGAGATCTGAATATTTGCTTGCTAATGAACCCTGACAAGGGCTGTTAAGTGGCAGAAAACATTAATCCCAAAGTCCATCAGAGGAGGCAGCTCAGCCCTTTGGCATTGCCACTAGACTCGTGTGACTTAAATCCCAAACGGGTGGCTTTTCAGATGGCCTTTCTCTGCCACAAAGCCTGCCCCTTCGTATCCGCCCATGCCACACGCTTCCCCACACACATCTTCTCCCCGGTTTGACCCACTTGGGGGCATTGAATAAATGGCACAGAGCAACCTGCCAACCACATTAGACTTGGGAGGAAAGCGTTTCCTCTCTCTCTCTCTCTCTCTCTCTCCCGCCGCAACTTTGCTCTCTTGGCGGCGAGAAGAAGCAGGGGGGGCAGGAGGGGGCTTGTACGCCTCACTAACTAAGGGTGGCATTGCTCATTTCCATCCTGCAATCAAACACCAGCAAAATCACGGCAACCAAAGGCAGTTGGCACCTACTGCTGGCAAAAGGGGCGGGTGGTGCGTGTGGAGATGATCGTGCTGGGGCTGACTTGACTCGAGGGGGCTTCAGTCTTCTTGCAGGGAAGGGAGGGAGGGGAGGGATGTTGGAGGGAGGGGGAGGGACGAAGGAAAGAAAGGAGGGAGGGAGGAAGGAAGGAAAGAAGAAAGGAGAGGGGGTGAGACGAAGAGAGGAAGGGAGGGAGAGAGGATGTTGGAGGGAGGGGGAGGGTCGAAGGAAAGAAAGGAGGGAGGGAGGAAGGAAGGAAAGAAGAAAGGAGAGGGGGTGAGACGAAGAGAGGAAGGGAGGGAGAGAGGATGTTGGAGGGAGGGGAGGGTCGAAGGAAAGAAAGGAGGGAAGGAGGAAGGAGGGAGGGAGGGACGAAGGAAGGAAAGAAGAAAGGAGAGGGGGTGAGACGAAGAGAGGAAGGGAGGGAGGGAGGGAGAGAGGATGTTGGAGGGAGGGGGAGGGTCGAAGGAAAGAAAGGAGGGAAGGAGGAAGGAGGGAGGGAGGGAGGAAGGAAGGAAAGAAGAAAGGAGAGGGGTGAGACGAAGAGAGGAAGGGAGGGAGGGAGGGAGAGAGGATGTTGGAGGGAGGGGAGGGTCGAAGGAAAGAAAGGAGGGAAGGAGGAAGGGAGGGAGGGAGGGAGGAAGGAAGGAAAGAAGAAAGGAGAGGGGGTGAGACGAAGAGAGGAAGGGAGGGAGGGAGGGAGAGAGGATGTTGGAGGGAGGGGGAGGGACGAAGGAAAGAAAGGAGGGAAGGAGGAAGGAGGGAGGGAGGGAGGAAGGAAAGAAGAAAGGAGAGGGGGTGAGACGAGAGGAAGGGAGGGAGGATGTTGGAGGGTGGGGGAGGGACGAAGGAAAGAAAGAAGGAAGGTCAGAAGGAGGGAGGGAGGGAGGAAGGAAGGAAAGAAAGGAGGGAAGGAGGAAGGAGGGAGGGAGGGAGGGAGGAAGGAAGGAAAGAAAGGAGAGGGGGTGAAACGAAGAGAGGAAGGGAGGGAGGATGTTGGAGGGAGGTGGAGGGACGAAGGAAAGAAAGAAGGAAGGTCAGTGTCGCAGTGTCCTGAGGTCCTGTGGTCCCGTTTTGCAACCTTCCGACAAGCCAAATCAATGGGGGGAAGCCAGATTCACTTAACAACTGAGTTAGTCACTTAACAAATGCGGCAAAGTCGTAAGGTCTTAAGTCCTTCCTGGGTAAGAAAACGCCCCTGGTTGCCTGTTCTTTTTATATAAGGAAGGGGATGGCTTGCTGGTCATTCTATTCCCAACTTTCTCTATATCTATCTATATATATATATATATAAAAGTGAATTACCCCTCACACATCATCACAAAATCTCCAGAACCGTAAAGCCCACAAACTTGAAATTTGGCACTTATGTTCCTCTCGGCTTCTAGGGGCTCACTAAGAAAGGATTTTTTTAAAATGACCATCAGAGCATTTAGTATTTCCTCTATTATTATTATTAACACGCTCTGATGCTAAGGAGTTCTACTCCCCCTCCCCACCTGAAAAGAAATCTCTTCCAAATGCAAAACACTAGCAGAGGAGTTTCAGTTTTAGTTTCACAGCACCAAGCAGCTTGAGTATAGAACAGTTGAGCTAAGCCATACCCAGGCTCCTTGCTGTCTACTTCTTGCTCACACAGCAAATATTGCTTCAGTTTCCAAACAGCCCTCAAGTCTCTCACTCACGGACAGGATGCTAGCCAGAGGAATACGATGGCTGTTTGTAGGCAGAGGCACAATTCCCCCCACCACCACTTATTTTCCTCCCAAAAAACAGCCCCATCACATAGTTTTGTAGCGAAGCACGGGTATCGAGCTACTTCTCTTATATCCTGAGCAGTTGGGAATCATGCTGGCTTTTAAAGGGCTAACACATCTTAAATCAGCATGCTTCACAAAGGTTCCTTTTCCAACCATCAAAACATCATTTTAAGGTCAAGAAATCTGAGAGGAAAGATGTTATGGCTCTCCTTCTCTCTGTTCTTTCAGCCTAATCCGTTTAATGGTTTTCGCTGCTGATTGGGACTGCTGATGTGGCTTGGCAATTTGATTCAATCAGATGTCCCTTTGAAGGAGGGGAATAATTGTTTCCTGTCTCCAGTCCTGGAGTGTGTATAATTCTTTCCCCTCAATCTTGGGGGAAATATCAGCTTCATCTCTTTCCATTCTGAAATCTTTTAAGAAGAATATCACGAGGACTTGCTTCTCAACGATAAGGTGGCCAGGGGGTCCACTTAGGAGCAGCCAGGGATCAGAAGAACAAACAGACCTTGGGTGATGACAAGTCTCGACAGCTTTCCTTTGACTTCAGCCAATGTTTGAGAATCTGTGGCTCGAGCCCTCTAAAAGGTTAGGAGGAGTAAATAATGAAATATCTTAGAGTTCCAAAATGACCACCCTGACAATCAAAGACCAAGAACTTACACAACATTTTGATATAAGATAGAAGAACAAACTAAATAAAATATATCTGAAGTCCGTATAGGTTTGTTGATAGGACCTCATTTCTCTCTGTCTCTCTCTCCCCTCTTTTCTCTCTCTCTCTCTCTCCATCCCCCCCTCTGTGTGTGTGTGTGTGTGTGTGTATGTATGTGTGTGTGTGTGTGTGTGTGTATATATATATATGTATATATATCACTCTGAGAAGCAAGAGCCGAAGACAGAAGCCTGAAGATGATGAATGAGACTTCATCGAAACGTTGCCTAGATACTTCGAATCTTACGCGGGAGAAAACCCGAACAACCAAAGATCCATATATATATATGTATATATATATTCCTGAGGTTCTCGCAGGTATTTGTATGTGGATCTTTGGTTATGCGGGTTTTCTCCCGCGTAAGATTGAAAGTATCTAGGCAACGTTTTGATGAAGTCTCATTCATCATCTTCAGGCTTGTGTCTTCAGCTCTGTGCTTCTCACAGTGAAGTTCTCAGTCTATCATTATCTATCCATTCATTATCTATCCATCTATCCATCCATATGATTGCAGTAACTATGTTAAAAAAATTGTTTTTATATCTCCCCCTCCCCATACACAGGAGATGAAAAGGAAATATATGTAACTAAGTATTTCTTGCTACCAATGGGTTGACATTCAGCTTATATACCCGAATTGTGTATCCTCAGCAAAACAGGGGATGGATTTTTTCTCTCTCTCCCTGTCCCTACCCACCCACCCCCCATCTAGGGGTTTCTTAACCCCTTCCCCCCCTCCTTTTTAAGGGAGAGAAAATTACTTCCTAAAATGTTCAAAAGCTTTTCCCCCGTTTGTTATTAAAGCAATTATCTAGCATAACATAGTGCAAAAGTGCAACGTCTCCTAATGGGAAACAAATGTGCTAAGGAACTCTGCTGAACCTTCAGATTCCTTCTTGAAAAACGAGGGGAAAGTGACCTAAAGGGGAATGAAGGAATGGTGGAAAGATTTTCCACCTGGCCTTGGGCAAGACATCAAACAGGCCTCAGAAGGAGACGATTTATAATCATGGTCTGGTTGAGTTCGATACTCCGTCTCTGTCTGTCAGTTGCCTTTCTCTGCTTTCCCCAGCTTTGGGCAACAGTTTTCTCTGGGATAAAATATCTTATTTTGGTGCTGTAGAATCCATAAAAGGACATCATCTAAGAATGTGCAAGAAAACATATGGCTGAGCAGAATTGAGAATGACATTTTAGGATTATTTTATTTTATTTATTTCGCGGGTATTTATATGTATGGTATTCAGCTTTGTTCGGTGATTTTCCCACGTCATTATAGTTGTGCTTTTAAAGTTGTAGCAAGGTTTCGGCAAAATCTCATCTGCCATCATCAGGCTTCTGTATTGTGTTTGTCTGTGAGTCAGACTTTCACAGCCGTTTCTGTTTTAAATTTGGGGCTAGCCTACTGCTGTGCCAGAATGGTTTTTTCTTCATCCTGATTGTTTGGGAGTCTTGGTCTGTGTTTATTGGTCTTGGAGTTTTCTGTGTTCTGCTTGATTATCTTTTGTCTGTTTTGTGGCTTTTTTTGTCTTGATTGGCTGGCAACATTGTGTTTCCTGTATTGGAGGCTTTTAGTACAGCTTGGCTCTGAGTAAATGGACAGTGATCATTTATTAGGAAGCTAGGTTTCATCTGGGTGCCTGGTTGGGGTGTGTTTGAGCTGGAGGTATCAAAGGGGGTCTGTTTGTGCCCAGGTGTTTGCTTGGCTTGTGGTGTGGAGATTTTTTTGTTTGTGAGTGCAGGCTTCCGGATAATTGACAGTCCTGTGGGATCATCTCTTCTGTTCATGGTATATATAGCGAGGGAGAGGGAGCGAGGGAGAGAGAGGGAGAGAGAGAGAGATAGTTATATAGATATAGCTAGACAGATGATGGGTGGATGGATGGATGGATGGATGGATAGGTAGGTAGGTAGGTAGGTAGATAGATAGATAGATAGATAGATAGATAGATAGATAGATGGATGGATGGACGGACGAACAGACAGACAGACAGACAGATAGATGATAGATAAAACCATATTTTAGGATGAGATTAATTTAAGATGATGAGAAGCTTTGATTTTGAGATTTGATTCTCAGGCAATTTTAGTGGAATCTGTTTTATTTATCTTTTTGTTAAATTTGCCATCTATGTCACCGTGGGGCTCCTCTATGCGACTTACGACAATAAAAAAGGAAGAAACGAAGAGTCTGAACTGTAATCTAGTTAGGTTTTGTTAATAGTGTTCCATAATCACTCTCTATTCTGCTTACCTTAAGAATTACCCATTGCTGTCCAATTCTACCCAGGTCTAGGCAAGTCAACATCGATTCACTGACTCAGAAGATGAAGACTGATTGGAGAGCATGACTGACAACTGGTCAGGACTTGCCGTTCTCAAGATGAATACCTCGTCCGAGACTTGAGATGTTTTATTTATGGCCCTCCCTATTTTAGGCTGCCGTCCTATAGACGATAGCCCAAATGAGCCCCATTAAGCGTTTGGTAGACATGTGCAAATTCACTTTCCCATTATCCTTCACAAAGAAAATGCTGATACAAAACCCATCTTTCTGAAGGACATTTATTGGGCAATGTACCAGCAACTCCAGAAAAACTTCTGAAGCCATGCAGAATGTCTGGGATTTGCATCAATCAGCAGAAAGACTTGATCAGTTAGAAATACTTTATTGGCTACCACGAAGATGAAGGGTCAACCCGTTTTCTGAAGCACCTGAAGGCAAGATAAGAAGCAATGGATGGATACCAACCAAGGAGAGAAGCAACCTAAAATTAAGGAGAATTAACTGGTGGAACAGCTTGCTCTTCAGAAGTTGCGGGCGCTTCATTACTAGAGGCTTTCTAGAAGAGACTGGACAACCGTTTGTCTGAAATGATAGAGGGCCTTCTGCTTGAGGGGTTGGACTAGAAGACCTCCAAGGTCCCTTCCAACTCTGTTATTCTATGTTATTATCACACCTATCCTTCGAGGTACAAAATGCTCTGAAAGAGATGGTTCCAAGTTCATGTGATCACTGATGATCATGATCCATCCATGGTCAGACAGGATGTGAACCTACATTTGTCAAATCTTCAGGAGTTGAACGTGGGTCTCCCACATCTTCAGCTCAAGAAACAATCGTGGCTAATTAAGAGTGGGCCTCCTCCTCCTCCCCCCACCTTCCTTTATTTGTTCAGTTTGCACATTCTACTGCCAACTACGGAAGGCTGTGACACACACCTTTTGCAATAGATCAAATCAATGTTGATGCCAGAGAAAGCAAAGGAGAAATGGGCTTTTCCCCTGTATGCAGTCCTGCATCATTCAACTTGCTTCTTAGCCTACCATGAGCAAATTCAGAGGAAAATTCCTCTCATGGGACTTTTTCAGAATGGTAAGTAAATGAAAATGATTCCACTGTAGTGAAAAAAGGTGTAATACAAATCAAAAACTATAGGACTGTCTGTCTATCTATATCTTTCTATCTATCTATCTATCTATCTATCATCTATCTATCTATCTATCTATCTATCTATCTATCTATCTATCTATCTATCTATCTATCTATCTCTATCTCTAGCTAGCTAGCTAGCTACCATATTTATCTAGCTATCTATGCCTGTTTATTTGCTCTGTCTATCATCTGCCTGCCTGCCTGCCTATCATCTATCTATCATCTATCCATCACCCATCTATCTATCCATCTCTATATTTCTATCTCTCTCTCTATCTCATCTAGCTGCCTACCCATTTCATTCCATCCCATCCCATCCCATTCCACCCCATTCCTATTTTTAGAAGCTTTCCACTTAACATCACAATACAAAACAATACATCAAAGCACCAAGATCTTCTGTCATCGCACAATAATTTATTCTCCAAACTACACAAGTGCTGAAGAGCAAACCTTTATCATGGCCACAGAGCACCATACCAATCCCAAAGAAATCCCCAAATACCCAGCAGTGAACGTAACCTAAATAGAAAGAACTGGTCGAAGAATCTTTGGCACAACATTCATTCCTGCAACAGAGAGAATTAGCATTCCTGGCCAGGGTTTCTTGCTGCTAATTTTAGGAAACAAAGTGAAGAACTAATGAACCACTTAGCGTGAGTATGAGAGCTTGTGTAAACCCGATTCCCAAATGGGTGAATTCTTTTGCATTTAATATTTGCCCATCACCTCCAGAGGCACAGCTGCACTGTGGATTAATGAAAGGGATCACAAGTGATTATTTTACATTGGACAGAGGGTATCCTTCCTCAGATCCTTCCTGGAAATATTTTCCCAGCGTCTGTTAGTCTTTGAGAAGCCAAAACATTATCAGCAACAGCCTGCGTTTTTTTTTTCCCTGCATGTCATATCTACCAGCAGGAGAAGAGGAGAAATTGGGTAGCAGAAGAAATATGAACAGTGGTGGGATTCAAATAATTTAACCACCGGTTCTCTGCCCTCATGATTTCTTCCAACAACCAGTTCACCAAACTGCTCAGAAAGTTGACAACCGGTTCCCTCAAACCGGTGTGAACCGGCTGAATCCCACCACTGAATATGAAGGTTCTTCTTTGGTTACTGCTGGCCACGGTGAATGAGCCAGCTGCTATATCAACTGGAGATGCCTTCCCATTGAAGAGTTTGCAAAGCTCCCAATGAATAACAGAGCTGGAAAGGACTTTGGAGGTCTTCTAACCCACCCCTCTGCTCCAGCTGTCCAACTTCTTCTTGAAAACCTCCAGTGTTGGAGCCTCCACAGCTCCTGAAGGCAAGCCATTCCACTGATTACTTGTGCTCACTGTCAAGAAGTTTCTCCTTAGTTCTAGGTTGTTTCTCTCCTTGGAGTTCATTTCATGATGGTTGCAAGGACTGTCGTTTAGCTTCCATCTGTTGCTTCTTGTCTTGTGGTGCTTTGGAGAATAGATTGACCCCTCTTCCTTGTGGCAGCCCTTTAAATATTGGAAGTCTGCTCTCAAGTCCCCCCCTAGTCCTTCTTTTCATTAAACTAGATTTACCCAAATCCAGCAACTGTTCTTCATATGTTTTAGCCTCCAGTCCCCTCATCATCTTTGTTGCTCTTCTCTAAACTCTTTCTAGAGTCTAAATATTTTTTATATATATTGTGGCAACCAAAACTGTATGCAGTTTTCCAAGTGTGGTCTTACCGAGGCATTATAAAGTGGGTATCAACACTTCACATGATCTTGATTCTATCCCTCTGTTAATCCAACCTAGGATTGCATTGGCTAACTACTAAGGGTAGCAAATCGTCCAGGATCGTGCTCATCTGTAGTACTTTGCAAGATCCCTGATTTTTACAAGGGGTGAGTCAAGCATAAGTTATTTTTTTCCAGTATAGGCAAGGCCAGTAGTAACTAATGTGGTAACAGATACCTTGGCATTTCATATCTGAAGAAGAAGGGATTTTATTTTCAGCTTTATGGAAAATATCTTTCGTGTTTCTGTTAGTTGCATTTTTTTCCCCCCAGTTTTGCTTATGGTTGCCAGAGTCTATTTCTGGCAAAGTAATTTGAAAATTCTGGAAAGGTTTCATCGGAGGACTTCCCTGCCCTTCTCTTTGGATTTCAGTCAAATATAAGCTATAAAGTCCCAGAGACCCAGAAAATGGAACAAGGAAGATAAAAACATTCACGGAGAAGCCTTGACTCTCTTGTCAGAAAGTAAAACAACACCATATTCCTCCCATGAGAATTTCAGTCATTTTTAAAAATTATTTTATTTATATCCTGCCTTTATTTACTCAAGGCAGTGCACACGTCTAATACTCCTTTCTCCTTCTATTTTCCCCACAAGACCCCGTGAAGTGAGTTGGACTGAGACAAAGTGACTGGTCTAAAGTCACACAGCTGGTTTTTCAAGCCTAAGGCAGAACTAGAACTCACAGTCTCCTGGTGATTGGCCCAAAGACACCCCGCCGTCTTTCACTCCTAAGACGGAACTAGAACTGAATCTCTTGGTGATTGGTCCAAACCCAGTCGGCGGTCATCCCTAAGATGGAACTAGAGCTCACAGTCTCCTGGTGATTGAACCAAAGTCAACCAGCTAGCTTTCATGCATAAGGTAGGACTACAATTCACAGCCTCCTGGTGATGGGCCCAAAGTCACCCAACTGGCTCATGCATAAGTTGGAACTAGAACTCATAGTCTCCTGGCTTCTATCCTGCTTCCTTAACCATTAACCCAAACTGGCTCTCTTTTCAATAGTAATAGCAATTACCTTTCTCTAAATGGTATTAACTGTCTATCATGGGCATCGCCATGCTGGTTAACAACTGGACTGCTGTTGTACAATTGCAGCTAACCAACTAACATATAGATGTCACTTCATTGGGTCCAGCCCTTCAGTCCAGTAATTGTAGGCAGCCAGTGTGACCAACTTATAAAACAAGTTGTTGGCTGGGCAACAGGATACCAGATGTTTCCTTTAGCTGCAATGAGGCAGCTGTTCCAGGCTGCAGGTCAGAAAGACGACTGGTGGAAACTCCAGAGACTGTCCTGGTCAACCCTCAGAAAACCTGATTTGTTTTGCTTAATGGTAGGGCCAGTTTGAACAAATATACATAATTGGCATATAGAATTCTCTTCTACTCCTTTAATAATTGAGGTTATGGAAGCTGAGGTAGCATTCCTGGCTCCAAGATATCTAGTAGAACATGTTTCATTGCCTTCAAGCAGACGAAAGAGGAGCAGCAAAAGAAAGAAAGATTTGCATCTGAGAAAAGGAAGGAAGGAAGGAAGGAAGGAAGGAAGGAGGGAGGGAGGGAGGGAGGGAGGAAGGAAGGAAGGAAGGAGACCTCTGGATAGGACTTTGAAAAGGTTATTGAGCCCAGAATATTGCCTTATGGACAGGTTTTATGTTTGTTATTGTAAGCGGCTCAAAAGAAGGATGTGTAAGTTAAACACAATTACCAAACAACAAATGCATTCGTTGGACAACTTTTGAGTAGACAATTTGAATTATGGTCTTTTCCATCTGCAAGAAAAGTTATTTTTGCTCACCTGCAACTATTTCTTTCCTTCTTTCCTTCCTTCCTTCTTTTTTCTGTTATTTCCTTTCCTCCTTCCTGCCTGCCACCTGCCTTCCTGTTTTCTTCCCTCTCTTCCTCTTCCCTTCCTTCCTCCCTCCCTTCCTCTCTACCTCCCTCCCTCTCTTCTTTCCCTTCCTTCTCCCCTTTTCTCTTCCCTCCCTCCCCTCCCTCCCTAACTGCCTGCCTGCCTTCTTCTCTCTCTTCCTCTTCCCTCCCTTCTTTCTTTCCTTCCTTCCCTTTCAAGTGTCCTTCCTTCCTCCTTCCCTCTCTTTTCTTTCCTTTCCCCGTCTTTTTCTCCTTCCTCCCCTGCCTCATTTTCTTTCTTCCTTCCTTCCTCCCTTCCTCCCTTCCTCCCTCCCTCCCTCCCTTCCTTTCCTTTCAACTGTCCTTCCTTCCTCCCTTCCTTCCTTCCTTCCTTCCTTCCTTCCTTCCTTCCTTCCTTCCTTCCTTCCTTCCTTCCTTCCTTCCTTCCTTCCTTCCTTCCTCATTCTCTCTCTTTTCCGTCCTTTCCCCCTCTTTTTCTCCTTCTTCCCCTCCATCATTTCCTTCCTCCCTCCCTCCCTTCCTTCCCTTTCAACTGTCCTTCCTTCCTCCTTCCCTCTCTTTTCCTTCCTTTCCCCCCTCTTTTTTCTTCTTCTTCCCCTCCCTCATTTCCTTCCTTCCTTCCTTCCTGCTTCCCAGCCAGCATCCAACAAACAAAGTCAGTGGGGGGAACCAGATTTACTTAACAACCATGTAATTGGCTTAACTGAAAGAGCCGCTTAACCACCATGGCAAAAAAAGGTGGTAAAAGCAGACATGACTCACTTAAAAGCTGCTTTGATTAACAACTCTGTTCCCAATTCTGGTTGTAAGTTGTGGACTGGACTACCTATTAGATATCTAAGAGGGTTTTTTTTTTTAGCAAGCTGTTAATAAACTTACTGTTCTTACTGTTAAACTACGGAGAACCCACACATACTGTTAATATTTAACATTCCTGGTTCCAAAAGGTAACAATGCACTAGAAAGACCACACCTTACTTTAGTTGACAGGCATCCTGGTTGCTGGCCAGGCAGAACCTAGCCTCCCCAGTTTAAACTGTCAAACTGTGTAAGATTTCTTTTTTTCTTGATTCATTTTCCATCCTGGGCTCTCGTAAACAGAAGAGTTTCTCTGATTCTTGATCCATTTCTAATGTTGTTGGGTTTTGTTTTTTTTTGCACTTTGCAAACCCAAGAAGTTACCCATTCAGAATCTGGGAAGACATTCTACAGCAGGGGTCTTCAAACTTGACAGCTTTAAGGCTGTGATTCCTCCTCCAGTCACGTTAGCTCAGGAATTCTGGGAGTTGAAGTCCAAAAGTCTTAAACTTGCCAAGTTTGAAGACTCTTGTTCTACAGCTGTCAAGTTTGAAGAACTTGACAGCTTTAAGACTTGTGGACTTCAACTCCCAGAATTCCTCCTCCAGTCGTGTTAGCTTGGGAATCCTGGGAGTTGAAGTCCAAAAGTCTTAAACTTGCCAAGTTTGAAGACTCTTGTTCTACAGCTGTCAAGTTTGAAGAACTTGACAGCTTTAAGACTTGTGGACTTCAACTCCCAGAATTCCTCCTCCAGTCGTGTTAGCTTGGGAATCCTGGGAGTTGAGGTCCACAAGTCTTAAACCTTCCTCCCCCCCACCCCTTTTTTTTGGGGGGGGTAGCAACTACTAAAACAGACATTAGGAATGTTTTACAAGTTGACAGAGAAGATGAATGCAGCCATCGTAAGAAACATCTTTACGGACAGCCTCAAAATAAATTCTGCCTTGGATCATTGATCTGACTGCCATCTTGCTAGGTTTCACTGTTTCAGGGCAGGAAAGCCATGTCATCTTTGTAATAGGTGGTTATAACTCAACATTGAGAGAGTAGCACCTTGTTCCTGAGCAACTTGCCACAAGCTCTGTTTTCATGTCAGACTTGCTCTGTCAAAACAAGTTTTGTTCGCCCCTCGGGGGTCAGGCTAGCTTTTGAACATCAAGCCGTCATCTCAGGGCATTGTCAGGAGTGTTAGCAACAGGCTACCAGTTCACATTCCACAACAATGATGAGAGTCGATGATGAATGAGGCAGTTTTAGAGACAGCGAGGAAGTCCTACAGGTGGAATGGCCTTCTTTAAAAAAAGGTCATGTTTGTTTGACTAAGGAAGAGCCTGGAGGACAACTGGGATGAGTGCAGGGTGAACGGTAAGGCACCCAGATCTTCTTTTATTGTTGTTGCTGTTAGCTGAGAAGTTGTGTCCAATCCATTGCAACCCCATGGACAATCCTGTCCTCCCCATATTTTGGAGTCCATTTAAGCTCATGCCTATTGCTTCAGTGACTCCGTCCAGCCAACACATTCTCTGTTGTCTCCTCCTTCTATGGCCTTCTTCTTTCGCAGAATTTGGCTCTTGTCCAAGGAGTCCTTCCTTCTCATTAGGAAATCTCTCTTCGGACGTTGTGGGAGCTTCATCGCTTGAGAGTTTCAAGAAGAGATCAGAAATGGTGTAGGGTCTCCTGCTTGGGCAGGAGTTTGGACTAGATAACCTTCCAGGTTCCTCCCAACTCTGATTATCTGTTATCTGTTATTTAATGCAGTAGGAATTATCAACCAAGCAAGAAAAGGGATTGGCTACCAAAGGATTGACTCAACTACTCTCAAAAAGTTTTGTTGAGTTGCATAAACTTTAGAGCTAAGTTAATGTACCTAGAATTGGAGCCTAAGTGAATGAAAGCCTTCTGATGAAAAAAAAAAGAAAGAAAAGAAATGAGAACAATAATATATATATATATATATATATATGCAGGCACCGACCTGGCAGAGTTAAATGTCAGAGATCAATAATTCTCAGTCAGAATGCAAACTTGCCTACATGGTATTATTTAGGGCCTGGTTCGGCTTTTATCTCCACTAATAATTACTGGGCTGATCTTTGCATTAAGGAAGGTAACCTCAGCACAGCGTATGCATTAAAATAAAATAATAATTTTTAAAAAAACACACACACCTGCGAGTAGCCAGATATGCGTACATTTAGACTCAGCTGTTTTCGCTTAAGCTTGTATAAGGATTTATTTTATTTTTTTTAAAGGAAGGATTTTGGCAGGATAACTTGATCAGGCCCGGAAGTCGGTTAATGACATTTCAGATCTATCAGATCTCTCCTTTTTTTCATCACGGAACCCTCGAATAGAGGAGAAAACTCTCTTGGGCTTGTTTGAGACTGCTTGGGCTCAGTGGTGGGATTCAAAAAAGATTTACGACCAGTTTTGTGGGCGTAGCTTGGTGGACATGTCAGGGGAAGGATACTGCAAAATTCCCCTTCCCTCCCCACCCCGCTAGCCTGCTTTCCAGCTCTGTTCACCTGGGCAAGGCAACCAAAGAAGACCCAGCCGATCAGCTGGGACTCGGGAGGCGGAGAATAGATGGAGGCAGGGCCAGTCAGAGGTGGGATTTGCCGGTTCTCCAAACTACTCAACATTTCCACTACCGGTTCTCAAGAACTGGTCCGAACCGGCTGAATACCCACCTCTGCTTGGGCTTCTGAATTTGCTTTTGATGTTTATTCAAGCTGAATACATTTTCTTAAACAATGAAAAGAAGGACAAGGGAAGGCATGATAGCAGTGTCTTCCAATATCTCAGGGGCTGCCCCAGAGAAGAGGGAGTCAAGCTATTCCCCAAAGCAGCTGAAGGCAGGACAAGAAGCAAGAACACTGTTATCATGTCACCTCTGGTCCTTCTTTTCAGTCGACTACACACCCAATTTCTGCAACCGTTCTTCATATGTTTTGCCTAATGGTCTTTGTTGCCCCTTTGCACACTCTTTCTAGAGTCGCAACATCTTGTTTATGTCATGGTGACCAAAACTGGATGCAATATCATGGCGCTGATTCAGATTTGGAATCCAAATTGAAAAGTAAGTGAGTAAAGACACACTTAAAAGTAAAAGTCTGTCTGTATGTCTATCTATCCATCTCTATCTATCTATCCATCATGATCTATCTATCTATCTATCTATCTATCTATCTATCTATCTATCTATCTATCTATCTATCTAACTCTATCTATCTATCTACCTACCTACCTATCTATCTATCTCTATCCATCTATCCATCCATATCTATCTATCCATCCATATCTATTTATCTATCTATCTATCTATCTATCTATCTATCTATCTATCTATCTCTATCCATCTATCCATCCATATCTATCTATCCATCCATATCTATCTATCTATCTATCTATCTATCTATCTATCTATCTATCTATCTCTATCCAACTATCCATCCATATCTATCGATCTATCCATCCATATCTATCTATCTATCATCTATCTATCTATCATCTATCTATCTATCTATCTATCTATCTATCTATCTATCTATCTATCTATCTATCCATCTATCCCTGCATATGTATCTATCCCTGCATATCTATCTATCTATCTATCTATCTATCTATCTATCTATCTATCTATCTATCTATCTATCTATATCTATTTATCTATCTATCTATCTATCTATCTATCTATCTATCTATCTATCTATCTCATCACCTATCTATACACACACTCACACATCTAAATATATACACACACAAAATTGCACACACAAATACCTACAATATACATACATTAGCTATTGATAAATGTTTTTGAACCTTGAGTGTTTTATATTTTTTTACTTTCTGAAAATGTTTTTTTAACTTTGGGCATTTAATATTTTTTTTACCTTTTAAAATTACTAATTGTTTGTATCACTCTCTTCTTGGGCTGGCCTGTGACCGTAATAAAGGTGTGATTGATTGGTACATGGAAAGAAGACGACCTTCCACGGGGCCTCTTTTTCTCTATCGAATGACAGTGGTGTGTAGAAATTGATGTCCTCCAGATGTTTGAGACTTCAGCTCGTCCCCAACAATTCCCATTGCCCAGCATGGTCCTTGCAGGAAGCTGTGAGAACTGTGGCCAGAATTTCACAATGGCACCAGGTTGCCCACCCTGATATTAAAATAAATCTTTCCCCCAACCTCCCCCGGATGTGGTACAGTGAGGAATGAGATGAGAGATCAGAAGGACCGTCTGACCAGCAACCTTCCATCGACCATCAAGGATTGTGTGCACTTTAGAATGGTGCAAAACCCATGTCCCAGCAAAAGTGAACCCCACACCTCCTGCAAACTCTACCCACAGCAGGATCAATCTGTGGGTCATTTTAATAATTTAAAGGAAGCTCTTGACTAATTTGTGTACTTGAAAACTAAGGGCTGGCTTCCTCTCGCATGGATAATCGAGCAGTGGTTGGTGGCTGTTTTTTTTCCTCTCCCTCAGTGGAATTATGTTTAAGGCAACCTTGTCAAATCAGAAATTTCTCCCCAGAGGCATACAAGCGAAGGGAGTGGTAGACTTCGTCTGCTCCCTTCACCCCTCTGACCCCGTAACATCGGTGGAATCTTGAATGCCAGCTATCGTCCCGATTCTAGTGTCACCTCTGGCCTTGGATGTAACCGAAACATTGGCTTGGATTCGCACACAATTTGGGCCCTGGAAAGTGTAGCTATGGCCTTGGGCAAAAGCCAAACAATGATAGAGCACATCTAATAGAAAAGGTTAAGAACTCCCAACGTGGGCGATGAGAGAGGGAGAGAGAGAGAGAAAGAGAGAGAGAGAGAGAGAGAGAGAGAGAGAGAGAGAGAGAGATGGCTCTTCAAATGGCTCCTCTTCTTCCCCTCCTCCTCCTCCTCCCTCTCCTCTTCCTTCTCTTTCTCCTTCTGCTCTTCTTCCTCCTGCCTCTTCCTCTTCTTCTTCACTATGATATGTAAGATCCCACCTACCGCTTTCTCCTTCTCCTCTTCTCCTTCTCCCTATCCTTCTTCTTCTCTTTCTTGCTTTCCCTCTCCTTCTCTTTCTCCCTCTCCTCCTCCTTTTTCTTCACCACCTCCTCCTCCTCTTCACTATATGTAAAGTCCTATCTACCTTTTTCTTCTTTCTTCTCCTCCTTCTCCTCCTCTTTCTCCCTCTCCTTCTCCTCCTCTCTCTTCCTTCTCTTTCGCCATCTCCTCCTTTTCCTCCTCCTCCTCTGCCTTTTTCTTCTCCTCCTCCTTCTTCTCCTCCTGCCCTTCCTCCTTCCTCTTCAATATGATATGTAAAATCCCATCTACCTCTTTCTCCTCTTTCGCCCTTTCTCCTCCCCTCCTCCTCCTGCTTTTCCTCTCTCTCCTTCTTTTCCTTCTCCTCCTCCACCTCTTCCTCCTCCTCCTCCTCCCTCCCCCGTGCCTCTCTCTTTTTTCACTACGATACGTAAAATCCCATCTACCCCATAGATGCCATGCTGGCTATCTGCTGTCTCCCATAGACATGTGCGCTTCTAGTGCGCACACAGAGCCGTGTTTGTGAATGTCCCATCGTTGTGCGCCGAGGCCCTGGGCTCCTGTTTAGCTGGCAGTAGTGGCACTAATGCTAATGACTTTTGATTATTTGGATCAGTCATTAAATTAATAAGCCCATCTCCAAATTAGCATGACGGCTTCAGCCAGTGAAAATTTCATCCGATCGGCTTCATTATTTCAGACGGGGTGCGCTGTAGCCAAAGTAGCTTCAGGAGAGAAGAACACGATCATCATTTGATAATTTCCTCACTTGATTGCCCAACCATGAAGAAATCAGTGTGATGAAGTTCCCCCACCCACTCTGGGGGAAAACAGACGATGGGGGTGATGTCCGTACAGAGTCCCGACTCCTATTCAAACCAAAGTCGTATTTGTTTTGCAGTTCTGCTTAGCTGCACCCCACATGGTCTTCCATTCTCAGAGGTTGGGATTGCGAGGTTGACGAACAGAATAACAGAGCTGGAAGGGAACCCCAGAGGTCATTTTTTTAATTGAATCACAGTTTGCAAGCACAAATGATTCCTTCTCTGATTCTCTGTTTATCTTCACAGAAGAAAGCACTGAACAGTCCTCTCCCTTTAGGTTTTTGCTCCCATTATAGGAGCCACAAAAATCTGAATTATTTTTTTTTCCAGACAACTTTGTTGAGAGAGCTGTGGACCCTAAAGACAAAGCTTTTGCTCTGTCCTAGCGTAACAATTACAGTGCCCTTGCTGACCTTAACGGGAACACTAAAGTGACAGGTCGAGGTAGTCGTGATAATGATAACTCAAAGAATCAGGGGATCATGGTCCGAGAAGAAGGACTTACTTTGGAAAGGGGAAAGTGTGAATTACACATTAGTCACACAAGAAGAGCAAGGTATCCAAAAAAGAGACGGCACCTTCTGGTAGGTGATTCAGTTGTAAGGGATGTAAATTTAGGAAAGGATATGGAAGTTTTGAAAGAGATCGGGTGTCTGCCAGGTGCTACCGCTGGCAGAAACAAAATAATTCTTTATTGGCCAAGTGTGATTGGACACATAAGGAATTTGCCTTGGTGCAAATGCTCTCAGTGTACATAAAATAAAAGATACATTCATCAAGAATCATCAGGTACTTTGTAAATCATTGGACAGCGTTGAGGGAATTATTTGTTTAGCAGAGTGATGGCGTTTGGGGAAAAAACTCCCCTTGTGTCTAGTTGTTCTGGTGTGCAGGGCTCTATAGCGTCGTTTTGAGGGAAGGAGTTGAAACAGTTTATGTGCAGGATGTGAGGGGTCTGGAGATATCTTCACAGCCCTCTTTTTGACTCGTGCAGTATACAGGTCCTCGGTTGTACGCAGGTTGGTAGCAATGTTTTTTTCTGCAGTCCTAATTCCTCTCTGGAGTCTGTGTCTGTCCTGTTGGGTTGCAGAACCAAACCAGACCGTTATAGAGGTGCAGGTGACGGACTCAATAGTTCCTAGGTGTATTCTTAAGATAGCCTGTTAGTCTTCAAAGAATGTCATCCCGAATTCTTCTCCCCGTTTGCGTGCCGTCTGTGTAATTTTTCTTAATCTGATCATAACGGTGTAACTTGCAAAAAAAACAAAAAACCCAAACAAACCCAAACCCTGCGTATCCCATTTTTCTCTCCCCTAGCCTGGAGGGAGGAGTAGAACCTTTGGATCATTCTTCAGAAGGCCCTAGAAGACCTTTCAACATGACACCGTCGTTGGTGAACCCTTGGATTCAAGGAGACAGATACACCGGTTGCCTTCGCAACCTTCCTGCGCGAACCTTCAACGCTCCACCTTCCCCAAAGAGCTCCACAATAGATTGAACGTCAAGCCTGATTAACCGTCGCTTGGCACGCCGTCCCATTTGCCATTTGGGAGGCCCATGTGCCAACCTGAATAATTGAATCACCATCTTCCGCAGCAGCCGGGCTGTAGGTTAAAAGCGCAAGAGATGCTCGGGGAACATCATCCATCATTGGCTGTAGGCTACAGCTTCTCGATACAGCCCGGATATTCTCCCCCTCCCTTCCCCTCCCTTTCCCCACCTGCCATAAAGGTCGGGAGCCCCCCAGCATGGAGCAGAGTAACAGGCTAATAGAGAGAAGAAAGAGGATATTGGAAACACATTCTCGGGGCTCGGAGTGCTTTAAAAAAACAACAACCAGAGAGGTACTAAGTTAGGACTTGTCAGAGCCAGGCGGGGAAGCATCTTTTACAAGTCATAGGTTAAGCAGGAGGTTGATGGACACATCGTCCCAAAACAGCAGGACAAGGACATCTTCCTTTCTGTAAGAAAGATCTACCATGAACCCAAAAGCAATAGCACTTAGATTTATATATTGCTTTACAGTGCTTTACAGCCCTCTCTAAGGGGTTGACAGAGTCAGCCTATTGACCCCAACAATTTTGGATCCTCCTTTTACCCACCTCAGAAAGATGGAAGGTTGAGTCACCCTTGAGCCTTGTGAGATTCGAACTGCCAAATTGCAGGCAGACAGCAGACAGCAGTACTGCACTCTAACCATTGCACCACCATGGAATCACGTTAGGAATCTTGTTGAGATGGGCTGCTCCTATTACGATGAAGCAGAATTCACTGAATATTAGGCAGTTTAACCACGACGTCCTCATGATCCTTTGATATGGGGACTTTGAAGCAAAGAACCAGGGGTGCACATCTGCCCCCCCAAATCCTATTGGTGTTACCAATGCATGAATGTAGGACCATAATCCATCCTGGCATTTTTATTTTTGCTTTCTGTGGAATAACAGTTATTATTCCTTATAATGACCATTTATGACCATTTCTCACACGTACGACCATTGCAACATTCCCCATGGTCATGTGATCAAAATCCAGACACTTAGCAACTGGTTCGTACTTGATCCTCTTTTGTGACGAGCAAAGTCAATGGGGAAGCTAGATTCACTGAACAACTGGTTTACTAACTGATGAGCTGCAGTGATTCAGTTAACTGTTATGGCAAGAATGGTCACAAAGTGGTCACAACGCTTACTTAACAAATGTCTCATTTACCAACATATATGTTGGGATCACTTCATGGGTGGGACTCTACCTGGTCGGACTGGTTCTAAAGAACTGGTTGTTACGATTCTGCGCAATTCGGAGAACTGGCAAATTGCACCCCTGGCTGGCCACTCTCCTCCCCACCTACTCACTCCTTACCTGGCATGCACACCATCCAACTTGCCTGCATTGTGCCTTCTTTTGGTAAGTTCCTATTTTTCCCTTCCCCCCACCCCCATCAGCACTTCTGACTATCAGATGTGCTGGGAGATTTAGATTAGGTAGAAAGCAGGAAAACGTTGGATTTCTTGCTTTCTAGCTAATCTAAAAGCAGAGCTGAACCTTCCTTAGGACTGAAGCTTCTATTTTTCAACGCAGACTCAGGTAGCAGATTGCAGATAAATAGATCTCTTAGTGAATCTGTGATTCTGTGAGCAACTCAATCTGCCTGCCTGCTTTGCCTGACTTTGGGTAAAAGTTGCTCTTTTTTATTAAAAAAAAATTCAATATTTACATCAATATTTACAATATTTACATGCAAGCCATGCCCTGCCAGTCATGTGACCACCAAGACATGGCCAGACAGCAAGCCATGCCCACTAAGCCACACCCACCAAGCCACACCCCCAAATTAGGCCATGCCGACAGAACCGGTTGTTAAGAAATTTGAATCCCACCCCTCGCTCAAGTGGGGTCATAAGTCAAGAACTAGCTGTACCCGTATAAATAAAGTCTATCGGAGGATGAGGACAGAGAGATTCTAGGTTGGAATAATAGACAGAAAAAGGAAACGGACGTCACATATAATTTGCCAGAAAACTTCCTGTCTCAAAGCAAGAACTCTCTTTGGACTGCTCAGTCCCCAACAGCCTTTAAAACCATTTTCTCTTCTAATCCATTAATTTCCTGCCACATAAAATTTCAAAAAAAGCTGCCATGACCTGATTCCAGAACCAAATCTTTTCAGATCCCATCAAGGAAGGCCATATTTCCCTCACCTGCCCCCCAACCAAATACCTGCTTGATATATAGCACATCGTGGCTCCCAATGTCTACTCATCCTTTTCACTTTTGCCCATATGGTGGGTTGGAAGGTGACACGGATTTATTTGGAAAAGCAGGAAGGGATATTTTCAAGGTGGATATCTGGGGAATTTGAGCGAGGTCACTAAATCACAGCTTGATACTGGAGAGGAGAGAGAGAGAGAGAGAGAGAGACGCCAGGGGAATTGGAGGCGGAAAGGTAACCGGGGCGAAAAGGTAAAGAACATCCCTATAAACCTTTCCCCTGCACCCCCCATAAATCAAACTACAGCCATTTCTTTTACAGCTGCGATGCAGAGGCAAGAGAAGGAAGGCAGACAGCTGGCCCTGTCCGAAGGCTGGGCTGGAGAAGACAAATTTTCAAAGGTCTGATAAGGCCAACCATGCCACAATCCAGGGGGAAAAGGAGGATTCGGAACATCCAGTTGCACTCGTTTCTCGATCTTCCGAGGTGAATCTAAAGAGAACCGATATGGAAAATAAATAAAATAAAATAACGCACACGCAAAATCCCTAGAGTGAGTGGACGGAAGAGCAACCAAGTTGAGCAGGAGGCTGCAGGCTAAAATATATGAAGAACGGTTGTAGGGATTGGATATCTACCTCTGTCTAGTGCAAAGAAGGACTACGGGGGACATAATAGAGGTCTTCCAATATTTGAGGGGGGTTATCACAGAGAAGGGGGGAGGGGGAGGTCAATCTATTTTCCAAAACACCAGAAAGCAAGAAACAATGGATGGAAACTAATGAAGGAGAGAAGCAACCAAGAAGTAAGGAGAAATTCCCGAACAGTGAGAACAATCAACCAATGGAAGAACTTCCCTCCAAATGTTGTGAGTGCTCCAACACTGGAGGCTTTTAAGAAGAGACTGGGCAGCCATTTGTCTGAACTGTACAGGGTCTCCTGCTTGAGCAAGGGGTTGGACTAGAAGACCTCCAAGGTCCCTTCCAACTCTGTTACTCTCCTAATTCTGATTGAGGTAAGCTAATATCCCCAGCTCTGCACCCTCTAAAGCAGAAGGGAGGGAGGGAAAGAGGAAGGAAGGAAGGAAGGAAGGAAGGAAGGAAGGAAGGAAGGAAGGAAGGAAGGAAGGAAGGAAGGAAGGAAGGTAGAAAGGAAGGATTATAGATACTCTTCATATGCTTAACACAGCCACACTTCTCTTTCCAATCAGAAGTACTAAAGGACTATTTTAAAGTTTAGGTTCTCAAAATACAAATTTGTAAATTAATTACTAGAATATCTATCTATCTATGTATCTATCTATCTATCTATCTATCTATCTATCTATCTATCTATCTATCTATCTCTCTGTATCTGTCTGTCTGTCTCTATCTCTGTCTGTCTGTCTGTCTGTCTATATCTATCTCTATGTCTGCCTGCCTGCCTGCCTGCCTGCCTGCCTGTCTGTCTATCTATCACTGTCTATCTATCTTTCTCTGTCTATCTATCTGTTTATCTGTCTATCTATCTCTATCTTTATCTATCTATCTCTGTCTATCTCTGTCTGCCTGTCTTCTCTCTCTCTCTCTGTCTATCTCTCTCTGTCTATCTGTCTATCTGTTTATCTGTATCTATCTTTATCTATCTATCTATCTATCTATCTATCTATCTATCTATCTATCTATCTATCTATCTATCTATCTATCTATCTATCTCCATACGTCTGTCATCTAATCAGAAGCCTGAATCCATTCTTGTCCTTTTGAAAGGACAGCACCACCAGATATCTGTATCTATCTCGGTCTCTAATTGGAACTCATGGTCCCTTTGCAAGACAGGAGGAAATCGGCAAAGAAAAATTGCAATCATTTTTTTTTTTCATATTAGCAGAGCAGGAAATTGATTTTAGATGAGGCACCAGGTACTGAATCTATAGAAGCTGCTCTGGAACATTAATGTACATCCTTCGAGCCATTTATCCAACATTAATGACTCTGAACTAAGACGATCTGCACTCTCAACTTATATAGCATTTGCATTGTTTGGAAAAAGGCCCGTGGACTTGTTCCTAATCGAGGAAGTTGCCTGTATTTGCAGCTGCCCATGTACCATAAACAACATTTTAAAGTACAGATGCACTTAAAAAGAGAGAGAATTTAGAACGGCAAGTGTTGTAGAAAGTGCCAGAGAGGCACTGCTACCTTGGAGGAATCAGGGGGCAAAATTTGTGGGTTTTTTTTTTTTAATGGGGTGGTTGCATTGCTTGTGTGTTTTGACAAAGCAGGGGAAGTTAATTGGCTATTGAACCTGTCCCTTTGTAAAGAAACAGAAAATGGGGGGAGTGGAGAATAGGATATGAAGTTCTTTTCTTAGCTTATTTTTGGCATCCGGGTCAACCAGTGGTGGGATTCAAAAAAGTTTTTTTAATACTGGTTCTGTGGCCATGGCTTGTTGGGGTGTGGCTTGGTAGATGTGGCAGGGGAAGGATATACTGCAAAATCCCCATTCCCTCCCCACCCCACTAGCCTGCTTTCCACCTCTGTTCTCCTGTGCAGGGCATCCAAAGGAGACCCAGCCGATCAGCTGGGACTCAATGGGAGGCAGAGAATAGATGGGAGTGGGACCAGTCAGAGGTGGGATTGGCTGATTCTCCAAACTACTCCAAATTTCCGCTACCGGTTCTCCAGAACTTGCCCGAACTGGCTGAATACCCACCTCTGATGTCAACCCTGCAGTTTTCTCGGTGAGGTTTTTCAGAAGGGGCTTGCCATCGCCTCGTGTTTATGACCATTGCAGGGGTCACGTGATCCTCTTTTGCGACCTTCCAGCCAGTCAAGTCAACGGGGAATTCAGATTCACTTCCCACCCACCCCCAACCCTGTTGCTAGATTCACAGCCAAAGCGATTCACTTAACGATGATGGTGAGAAAGGCTGCAAAACGGAGCAAGATTCACTCGGTGAGTGTCTCCTTGAGCAACAGAAATGTTGGGCTCCAGTCTACCTGTAATTTGCAGCTTTCAGGCATCCCCGATCAATACCTGGGGAGGGAAATGCAAAAGTGATCCTGGCTTGATACGCAAAGAATTGCAAAGTGGCACCACAAGCAAGCCGGGGAGGAAGTGGTTCTAGGTAGCTTCTCCTTGCATCGCAACACACTCCTCGCAAAGCAGCCAGCTCATCCATTTCGAAGAGTATTGAATTCAATTTCATATTGCAAAGAAATCAAAATTCGGGGAAGGGGGCGGGGGGGGCTGGAGAGGCAAATCTTCACCGGGTGCAACTGGACAGAGACCGCTACCAAGTTGTTCGGCTTTACACCAGGAGCTTTCCTGGGCCCCAAGCATCCATTCTCTGTTCTCATGTCATGTTGATGGATGGGAGCTTCTTAATGTGGAAGAGATGAATTATGATGGCCTAATGTTGGGACAATTGATTAGGGTTTGTTTACTTTCTTTTTCTTTCTTCAACAGAAAGAAAAGCAAGATAAGCAGTAATGCGTTCAGTGGGGGGGAGAGAGAGAAAGAGAGAGAGAAAGAAGGAAAGAAGGAAATAAAGAAAGAAGGAAAAGGAAGGAAAGGAAGGAGAAAGAGAAAAAAGAGGAGGGAGAAAAGAAAAGAAGAACAAAGGAAGGAAGGAAGGAAGGAAGGAAGGAAGGAAGGAAGGAAGGAAGGAAGGAAGGGAAGGGAAGGAAGGAGAAAGAGAAAAAGAGGAGGGAGGGAGGAAAAGAAGGACGAAGGAAGGAAGAGAAGGAAGGAAGGAAGGAGAAAGAGAAAAAAGAGGAAGGAGGGAGGAAAAGCAGGAGGAAGGAAGGAAGGAAGGAAGGAAGGAAGGAAGGAAGGAAGGAAGGAAGGAAGGAAGGCAGGCAGGCAGGCAGGCAGGCAGGCAGGCAGGTTCAAAATACACAATAGTGTCTAGTCTAAGAAAGACTAGCTGTCTTCCTGTATTTAAGGGGTCAACCTATTTTCCACCAGAAGGCAAGACCAAAAGCAATGGACGGAAACTCAATCAAGGAGAGAACCAAGCTAGAACTAAGGATAAATTTCCTAACGGTGAGAACAATTAACTAGTGGAACAGCTTGCCACCAGAAGTTGTAAATGCTGTCCATTTCCAAAGGATTCTCTGTGCCACCTGCAGGGCTCCTGAGAGGTCACATAAAGCTAAGAGAGATCAAAACAGCTTTAGTGGATCACAGCTTTGCGTTAGGGTAACGAAAAAGGAAAGAAACTGAGCAAATCACAGACCTACGAGCCCCAAAGGAAGAAAAGCAAGTGGAGAAACAAATCATGGAAGAATTAAACGTCTATTAAAAGACGGACTAAGGGGGTGACATGATTGCTGCTTTCCAATATCTGAGGGGCTGCCCCAAGGAAGAAGAGATCAAGCAATTCTACAAAGCACCTGAAGGTAGGGAAAGAAATGATGAATGGAAACTAATCGAAGACAGAAGCAACCTTCTCCTTGTTCTAGATTGCTTCTCTCCTTGATTAGTTTCCACCCGTTGCTTCTTGTCCTGCCTTCTGGTGCTTTGGAGAAGAGCTTGGCTTCCTCTTATTTGTGGCAACCCCTGAGATATTCGAACACTGCTATCATGTCACCTGCAGTCTTTTTTTTTTCAATAGATTTCTTATCAAGCCAGACTAGGAATTTACTTTCATGACAACTTAACTGGTGTTCCATCACCTATTTAACTACTGTAGATGAACGCTGGAGACCAAGGAAACCTAACAGATAACAGCTAATCAGAGTTGGAAGGGACCTTATAGATCATCTAGTCCAACCCCCCCCCCCACCCAAGCAGGAGACCCTACACCATTTCTGACAGATGGGAGTCCAGTCTCTTCTTGAAGGTCTCAAGTGATGAAGCTCCCACAACTTCTGAGGGCAACTTCTGTTCCATGGATTGATTGTTCTCACTGTCAGAAAGTTTCTCCTTATTTCTAGGTTGAATCTTTCCTTGGTCAGTTTCCATCCATTATTCCTTGTCTGGCTCTTCGGGTGCTTTGGGAAATAGCTTGACCCCTTCCTCCTTTTTGTGGCAGCCCCTCAAATATTGGAAGACTGCTCTCCTGTCTCCCCTGGTCCTTCTCTTCACTGGACTAGCCAGGCCCAGTTCCTGTAACCTTTCATCATATGTTTTCGTCTCCAGTCCCCTAATCATCCTGGTTGCTCTTCTCTGCATTCTTTCTAGAGTCTCAACATCTTTTTTTTATAGTGTAGTGACCAAAACTGGATGCAGTACTCTAGGTGTGGTCTTACTAAGGCTTTATAGAGTGGTATTAGTATTGCACTTGATCTTGATTGTATCCCTCTGTTTATGCAATTTAGGATTGCACTTAGGAGCAAAGTCTTACTTGAACACACAGTTTCTCGCATGACTGGACCATCCTGTCCCCTTTGCCCAACCTTCCCCAGAGCATTTTTGGCAGGGGGTGGGGGAGAACAGAATGACAGCAATGCACCACCACCTTGAACTTTCAGGGAGGTTAGATCTGAACCCAATAAACGAATAACCATAAATGATGATCGTTAATCCACATTCAGCCCCATTCTACCCAGAGGTTAGATTTTGATGGATGGTTCGGTAGATTCCTTTCTGTCCCTCTGTGGGCAAAGCAATTAAAAGCTACCCCTCGCCTTGCCTGAGGTGCAACACTCCTAAATCATTATTTGTTTATGAGGAGATTTATGGCCTGCTACCTTTTGATCCATTGACCTCCGCAACTCACAGGCAGGCACCTACTACTCCAGTCGGTTGTGTCTCTCTTAATTTATCCGTCAGTCGGATTTTCCTAGATCAAAATCACTTGCTTTCCTTGGGTAATGTCATTTCTTTGATTTAGCTGGGTGGATAGCAGTACTCATTGCCCTACATAACATCTGTACTCCTAGGAGCAAACGAAATTTGGAACATAGGGACTGGTTATAAAAAAAAAAACCTGCTTAGTGTAGATTAATCAATTGATTAGATTAACAGGATTGAAATTTTGGGCTTGGACAATCTAGAACTGCACCACCTGCGGTCCTATCTAAGCATAGTTCACAAAATTGTCTGCTGTAACGTCTTGCCCGTCAACGACTTCGTCAGCTTCAATCATGATAATGCACACTGCAAACAACCGATTCAAACTCAAGGTAAACCGCTCCAACTAGTTACTGAGACAGCTACCAGAAAAGATTGGACAGCCATGTGTCCGAGGTGCAATGAAGGCCTTGGATAATGAGTTGGATTGGAAGACCATCAAGCTCCTTTCCAGTCCTCTGGTTCTATGATTTTAGGACTTATGAATGGAAGTCATCAGGAAAAGTCCATGCATGGATTCTACTTGGTCTAGCATGACTGGGGATTCTTGCTTCCTCTAAGTTGTAGAATGAGTCCTTGTGGAAATCGAAGGACTACTTTGTTCGATACAACTTTAAAGACCTTTAGCATTTCTCAATCTTGACAAATTTATGACGTGGGAACGTCAACTCCCAAAATTCTGGGACATCCACAAATCGTAAAGCTGCTAAGGTTGAGAAACAAACTGGTTTATCTTTTCAGCCTGGCTTTCAGTTTAAAATTGAATTTAAAATGTTTTTTAAGAAGAGCCCTTTGTTGATTTTAATCCTCATTTTCTTAATGCATTGAGGACGATTTAAATTTTGATGCAAACCACTTTGAGCCATTGAGGGAGGGCAGAAATGAAATTAACAAAGGAAGACATTTAAGAGAGGAAAGGAGGAAGTTGGCTGTTGAGGCTGAGGAAATTAGACATTGATCTGAAATGGGCTGCTTGCCGTTCCAAATGGCAGCCGTGCGTCTCCTTTCCTGCAACAAATAAACACGCTTCCTTTGTGCCACAGTCGTCCACACTTCCCTGCCAGTGATGTAAACCAAAGATTATCTTGCCAGTTGATGAAGACATTCTAACTGCCCAGCAAAGAGGAATGGAAAGGAGGAGTTATTCTTTCTGGTGAAACTTTGTCCGCTTCTGTTGTGGTTAGCCGGCAGCAGGTGCGGACGGGTGAGGAGAGCGAGGACTCAGATGAGGGGCCAGGACCATTAGGGGAGTGGACTGCTGCCTTCAGGGATTGTGGGGGCTGGCAGCAATGAGGAGGAGGTTCCCGAGGAGCCTGTGCCAAGTGCACATGCGCGCAGGATTGCTCACAGGAAAGAGCAGCTGCAACAGCACGGATGACTCGGGAGTAAGGCTGCAAGGTAATGACCCCTCCTTCAAGAAGATAAAAGCCAGCTGTGAAGCGAACGTTCTTTGCAGGAAGCAAAAAACGTTTTGAAACTCCAGGTCACCCAGCTGGCTTTGGGCCTAAGGTGGGACTAGGCACTAGAGTAAGGTCCGGGGTGTTATGTGGCAGGTGCCTGTTTGAATTCTAAAGTCCCAGAGCATTTTAACTTCTTCATTTTTGATGACTTTCTGTTGTTGTTGTTACAATCCTGGTGCTTGTCCCCCTGACTTGCTGATAGCTTTCCAGCTCCTGTGTAAAGGGTCAACCTTAGAAGCTGTCAGCAGCTTTCTAATGTACCCTCTTACCCAGCAAGCGGAGGTCCCAGGTTTTATAGCTTAATAGATCTGTTAATCAGAACACACACAGGCTAAGAAAAACCCCTGTTTGTTTTCTCTGGCAGATTTGGCATTTCCCTCCAGGGACACGGAGAAGTTTTTAAGTGCATAAGACTTAATTGGACTAAGAAAACCAGTTTGAACAAACCAAGGCATGTCACTGAGGCCGCCTTTAGCCTGAGCTGGGAGATGCCATTTTGACAGGTTTTTGCAAAAAAAACACCCCACCTCTCCATGTTCTTCTCAAAGGAAATGAATTTCTCAGACTCATCTGTCCAGAGGGGAGGGAATGGGGATTTTGCAGTACCCTTCCCCTGCCACGCCCACCAAGCCACACCCACCAAGCCACACCCACCAAGCCACACCCACAGAACCAGTAATAAAAAATTTTTTGAATCCCATCACTGACATGAGAGCAGTCTTCCAAGATTTGAGGGGCAACCACAAAGAAGAAGGAGTCAATCTGTTATCCAGGACAAGAAGCAATGGATGGAAACTTAATCAAGGTGGCAATTTCCTGGTGCTGGAGGCTCGGAATGTGGTACAAGGAGAGATCCAACTGAGAACTATTACTATTGATAGTAAGAACAATTAATCAATGGAACGAGTTGGCTCCAGAAGTTATGGGTGCTCCAACACCGGAAGTTTTTCAGAAGAGATTGGACAGCCATTTGTCTGAAATGGGTTAGGGTCTCTTACTTGAGCAGGGGGTTGGACTAGATGACCTCCAAGGTCCCGTGTTATTGCATTATATCAGAGAATCTCAGATTCATTAGCGTGGCATTCACAAACGTTGGCAAGCTCAGGATAACATGAGTTTTGCAGAAATGAGTAGATTAATATTAGCAATTAGAGAGCAAGAAGAAAAAGAATATTTTAAAATATGGGCTTAGATGGTTAGATAGAAAAATAGGAAATTGAAGTATAATACAATAGCGATGATATGTTATAATTGATGATTATGGAATGAATTATAATATGAATTAAAGTCAGTAAGAACTGAGATTTGCTCTAAAGGATAATGTGGTTTTGAAATTAAAGTCTAACGATGTAATAATAATATAATACGACATGGAAAGTTGATTAATGTAATATGAATGTAAACTTAAATCTAAAAGGAAAAGAGTATGGATATTGTGCATGAGAAATATGTACCAACTGACACACTCTATAATTGAAAGAAGGTTTTATTTGTTGTTTTATATTTATATTTATCTATGTTTGCTGTTAAAAAATTTTTTTTTTATAAATACACATATAACATGAGATTTGTCTCATCAACCCTGTACCCACAGTGCTTGCTGTCTTCTTGGGCTGGTGAACTTAGTCCATTCTCCATCCACATTCTCCCACCTGCACGAGTCTCTCTCAAACCCCATTTTTGGGTCTAGGAGATGACAATGGATTGTCACACTTTGGATTGTCAGCCTCTCCCCTTCATTCCAAGAGATTCCCCTTGTCCAAATGGCACCCAGAGCAACCAGCTATGAGTAAGAGCACGATCCAGTGAAGGAAGGATCAACCGGGCCTTTTCTGGAATATTCGACTGCGGTCTGAGCCTCATGAAATGCAGGAGGATTTATCACACGGGGCAAGTAATGCTTCCAAGTAGGTCATTTCTGTATGTTTCCAGCCTCAAGTCTTAACCACCCTGTAGGCAATCTCTGGAGAACCTTATCTGACCTAATAAATTGGCAGGAGAATAGGGTCCTTGCCAGGAGCCTTGCTTTGATCTGAAAAGCCCTATCATGCAAGGCTTATTTTGTTTATCTTTATAGCCAGCAACAATCCTCCAGGAGACCAGAGCAAAGAAAGAGGAATATAAGACTCAACCAGAAGAACAAAAACTCCAAGACAAACTAATTAAGGATTGCAGGACGCTGGTTGAGGTTTAATGGTATTAAACCGGTGCCAGGAGGCAGCGGTTTATCCCAAATTAAGAACTAGGTCAGGCACCTCCTTTGTCCAGAATTGCAGAGGGTCTCCCACCTGAGCGGAGAGTTGGACTAGTCTAGAAGACCTCCAAGGCCCCTTCGAACTCTATTATTCTGTCAGTCTCTTAAACGAACGCTAACAGAAGAGAATTATGGAAATCATTCATTTCAAGAAGCCAGACTCAGCTAAGGCCGGCAAGAGAGAAGCCTCTTCGTTTCATTTCCTGCCATTGTCATCTCCTAGACCAAATGGGACTCGAGAGAGATACATTCAGCTCTTTGTTGTTAATCTTAATTGGGCAGAAGGCTTCTGCCTGCTTGCTTAATTAGACTGATACAAGAGAAAATGAGATTTAGTCCCGCTCGCATACACAATGGGAGCACACGAAAATAAGTCATCTGCCTTTTATTCATTCCTTTATTTTTATTTATTTATTTGATTTGTCAATAGCTTATAAGATAATAGATAGTTCTTTTCCATCCTGAATTCAGATCTGTGTGGTGTCAACCATCCCTGTAACCAATCGTTGGGGAGGTTCTAGGGGTTTGGGAAGAGCCCCTAGCTCAGATTCTGCAGTTTGAGAACCCCGAAATCCCATTCCTGGCTGGAGCCCAGAGAGGGCAAAAAAAAAAAAAACCCCTCCATCGTGGCGGAGGAGGCCGACTAGGCCACGCCCACCGTGGCCACGCCCACCCAGCAACCAGGCGCAGAACCTGTTGCTAAAATTTTTGTAGCCCAGCCCTGCCGATCGTGCTACCTACACAACCATAGGTTGCTTTGAAATGAGGTGGAGTTCCAAGCAAAGGCAACTGGCAAGCAAAGACACCAGTGAAACGAAGTTGACACCGGGGTGGTTTTATTTTTTTATTTTTTTTTTGAAAACAGCTAAAAATACTTCTGTCTTTTGTGGGGAGGCGAGTGAGCCTTACGTGGCTGTTGGTATTATGAATAGGCTGTTTAGATCTCTCCCACCCCCCGACATATTTCTAATCTGATGTTGATGTTTGTGCTGAAGAAAAAAAGAAATAAGGCAGTAAACAGGAGGAGGGAAGTCATAAATCTGAAGGAGGGAGCTTATCAGCTTCCCAGAAAAGAGCATGAAAAACTGTCCCTGGGGATCCAGCCCCGATATTATTTTCTGCTTATCCAACCCTCCGTATATCTGTAGAATCTGCGATAACACTGTTGCTCAGAACAAAAGGAGCAGATTATAACTTTGGGGTGGTGTTTGATTTTGCGTGGGAAGAAGAAGAAGAAGAGGAAGAGGAGGGAAGAGGGAGGAGGAGGAGGAAAAAGAAGAAGATGAGAAGTGGGAAGAAGGAGGAGGAGAAGGTGGCGGTGGAGGAAGAAGACAAGGAGGAAGAGAGGAGAGGAGGAGGAAGAGGAAGAAGAGGAGGAGAAGGAAGAGGGAAGAGGAAAAAGGAAGAGAAGAAAAACGGAGGAGGAGGATGTGGTGGTGGAAGAGGAGGAGAAGAAGAGGAGGAGGAGAAGGAGGAAGAGGAAAGAGAAAGAGAAGAAAGAAGGAGGAGGAGGATGTGGTGGTGGAAGAGGAGGAGAAGAAGAGGAGGAGGAGAAGGAGGAAGAGGAAAGAGGAAGAGAAGAAAGAAGGAGGAGGAGGATGTGGTGGTAGAAGAGGAGGAGGAAGAGGAAGAGGAAGAAGAGGAAGAGGAAGAGGAGAAAGAAGGAGGAGGAGGCAAACGAGAAGGAGAAGATCTGAAACTTTTCTCATTGAACAATTTCCAAGTTGCAGGTAGAGAAACTTCACGCAGGAGATGTGAAAAGGGCACCTCAGTTCCCTCCCCGGGGAACTGACAGCTGGCAAGAAAAAGGAGGTCTTGCATGATGGACGTGTCAAGTAGACATCCCCAAGCAAACTCAGTGAGAATTATGTCACCTCTTGCCTCTTTCTGACTACTGCCTACAACCACCACAACCCTGGAGGTAAAAAGACCAAAGAAGTCAGCCAGTGTAATTCCTCGGGATAAAATAGAGGATTACAAGCTCTTTGTAGCAAAGGCTACCCTTAATTACGATGCCTGAAACTTGACTTTTTCTCTCTCTGGCTTTTTCTTCTTCCCTTTTCTTTTTTTCTACCGACCCCTCAGAAGATCTAGGACAAGATAGCCTCCAGCTTTGAAAAGGCCCTGGAAGGGATTGCCATAAAGGTTTATAGTTCTTTCTACAAGCCCTTCACTAGCGACAGTCTCCGATGACTATCAGTGTCTGTTACTCCCAGGTTATGCTTTCAGCTATCTTTAGATCAGCAGCAACGGGGCGAGGAGGGTGAAATTCCCACCCAGAGCTCAACCATGGATTAAGCCATGACTGCAAGAAACGTGGCTCCAGGTCTTTCATGAAGCTGCGAGGGCATTGACCTCATTGGATTCTTTCTTTTACAAGGGTGGATTTTTTTTTTTAACTTCCAGTTTGGCTACTTCCAACCTAGGTTAAAAAAATAAATAAAAACCTGGAAAAAGCCATTTTTTTTAAAGAAACAGCTCAGAAAAGGGGATGGCTACACAAGACAACATCAATTCAGCATTCAGAACAAGTTAACACTGATCTCAGAAGACCTGAACAGGTCTTCCAAATTCCTATTTATTCCCTGCCATAACTGATGGTGTCAGTTTTAACCTTCAAAGACTTAAACAACTTGTCATTCCCACCTACTCCGGCTGATTTGAAAGGTCATTCTGATTTGATTTTAAGATTGGTTTCCCCTGAACCCTACTTGGTTAATTGAGTCAAAACAGCAATGATCCAAACCCAACTTACTTGATAGAAGGCAATAATTTAACATGATTTTGTATTTCTTATTGTAGGCTATCGTCACCACCCTAAATGCCCATAATTTTAGTCTTCTCCTTCTCAGCTCAACCCAATGAATTGAACATAACTTCCTGGGTGTTTTTTGTTGAGACCCGTCTAGTAGAAACCAGCGACAGGAGATATTATCGGTGATTGCTTCTGGTTATCCCCAAGCTAGCTTGCTCTTTTCATGTATACTAGAAGTTGTGTTCCATTACTGGTGTTGAAGGAAGATCTCATGGCTTCTAGAACAAGCTCATGAACCCTACTAGCAGGTCTCCCTCCTCCACCGGCCCAGTTTATAATATAATAAACTCTTTATAATATAATATAAAGAGTGAAGGCCTTATAATGTTAATTGCTGCACAAAGAAGTGGTTATTAATGTATTGGTCATAAAGGCTTCCTAGAAAAGGTCACCACCAGTAAGTAATTATCTAATGGACCATTCTGGCTTGCAGAAGAATGTCAAAAGTCGGCAGCTAATCTTTGGCTTCCAATTTTTGAAAAGAAAGAATTATTGGTAAACTATACCAAGACTAAAAGTCAGCCTGAAATCAAATGTCTCATATAATCATTAAGAGTGAATTGACCACTTTTTTCATCCTTGATTGTTCTGTTCTTTCATCTGTTCCTTCTGAATCCTTGTTTAACTAGGATCATAGGTTGTATTCACAAAACACACTTATCCCAGCTATTAAACCGGCAATCTTCTGGATTTACACATCATATTGTACCATAACCTACACTAAACAGGCTTGTTTTTGCACAACACAATGTGTTAATTCATAGAAATACCTAACTGGGATTAAAATAAACTCAGGTTATTATGTTGTTGTGTGAATGCACCATCCATGTCTTTAACTGACTTGGTCTGGTATGTTTTTGTGAACCTAGTCATTGACTTGGAAAGGATCTTCAATGCCCATCTTGTCAACTTCTTCTGATCAATTAATGCTTGAAGGAAAATGAATAATGTACTCTCTTTTTTAGTGTTTTGTTCACATGATATATTCATACTGCATGGGGTAGGCATACCTGAATGAAAGTAGTTTGCCATTAGATTCTTTTCTCTTGCTCTCTTTAACCAAAGAAACTGTAACTAAGATACATCACTTACTCAATAACTGCCTGTCAGGAGAATAAGTGTGGTTGAGAGTTCATTAGTCATAACTCTAAGTACAATAAAATCCATTGGGAGATTGGATTCTACTTTAAACAGATAATTGAATCTGGGGAGAGCACAAGAATTCAATTCCTTGCTGTATCAAGAAAACATTTATAGCTCTCTTTATTCCAAATATTTATATAACAATATGCTATTTACAAAACTGAGAATATACAGTTCAAATATAGATAAATTCAATTTATCTTATTCTCCAATGATTCACAGATATTGCATTTGACTTAATAGTACCCAGAACCAAAATTTTCCTTCAGTTTGTGGTAGATGCTCAAAAATAAAATTTTGTGTGTGTGTGTTTTTATGTATTGTCTGTGTATGTTTGTCTTAAAATTATATATATATTTGTTTTCTGAGGTTTTCGCAGGTATTTGTATGTGGATCTTTGGTTATTCGGGTTTTCTCCTGCGTAAAACTGGAAGTATCTAGGCGATGTTAGATACTTCCATCGCCTAGATACTTCCAATTTTTCACGGGAGAAAACCCGAATAACCAAAGATTATATATATATAAATTTTTAGCCAAAAATAAAAAAACAGAGAAAACAATATTTTTAAAAAATTAACAAAAAAATCTTCTTTGAAAAAGAAATTTTCAGAGAAAGTATTTTTGCTAGATCTTTTGATCAGTTCAAAGACCTATTTTTGCTAGGTCTGTTGGTCCCTCCCTTCATTATCAGGGCTTCAAACTCATGGGAAAGAGAGGGATAAATTGGGAAGATCTAATTACAGTAAATCAAATCATTCTGATCAAGCCAACTCCAGTCAAGTCCATCAAGGGAAGGTTTTGTTATGTCACACCAAGATAGGAAAGGTCAAAGTAAATAGTTCACTGCTGGCTTAGTCTTACTTAACCAAGCTCAGACAAACAGCAATCAGGACCAGGGACAGCTCCAGTTAGAAAAGATGTTGTCTCAGCACTGAAACGCTGTGCAAAAAATCCAGCCACAATGATCTTAAATGTTCTCTTTCCCTGCTGGGTGATTATGTTTTATTTTGTGTGGATTTTCTTAAAGAACTCAGAAGTATGTCTCCATTTTCACGGGCCTGCATGATTGAGGGGACGATGAAACAGACAGTGGGTCAAACCTTTGATGGAAGCCTCCATTTTTAGCTCAGGTTAGGAGGGAAAAAAATCCATTATCAATGAAAAACAATCCTCAGAATTAACCAAACTCAACATGTCTCTAAATATAGTGTCCAAATCTTCATCTGACATTTTTACATTTTTTTAAAACAATTTCTCGTTCAAATGACTATGGAGATTGTCAGTCATCTAGGTCATGGTTGTCCCAAAGATTCTTCCAAGGGCAACTGAACTTTCTTTGTTTTTCCTTGAAGATGTTTCACTTCTCATCCATGAAGCTTCTTCAGTTCTCACTGAAACAGAACTGAAGAAGCTTCTTGGATGAGAAGTGAAACGTCTTCAAGGAAAAAACAAAGAAAGCCCAGTTGCCTTTTGAAAAAGCATGTTTAGGGTTCTCATTCAAACAGAGGAAGGGAATTCGAATGACAAACTTGTGGGTGTTGTATTCTTGTGTTTTATTTAATTCCGAGAAGCCGTGGGATGCATTTGAATGTCCTTTTTCATTCTGTCATCTTCACTCCATCCGTTTCTCTATCTTCTCAAGCTTCTTCCTCCGGATCTCTTCAGGTTGGGTGTGCAGGTAGCCATGGCTGTGCCAGAGTGATGGAATCAGCACTCTGGCTGTGTCAGAGTGATGGAAATAATTGCATCATGAAACAATCATTAGCCTTCACGCTCCGCCTCCGCCAAGAATAAAACAAGCTCAAAAACACCACCAAGAGTAAGTCAAAAGAATTACTTGATGACAATGAAATAAGGTTTAAGAAAACACACAGAAGCCTGCCGCTTTCTGACAGGGAGATCTTTCCAAGCCAATATAACTTGGTGATTAAGACAATGGAGAAAAGGGGATGAGACTCTGGAAAGAATGCGGAGAAGAGCAATAAGGATGATTAAGGGGTTGGAGGCTAAAATATACAAAGAATGGTTGCAGGAATTGGGTATGTCCAGCCTAGAGAAAAAGAATATTTCCAATATTTGAAGGGCTGCCCCAAAGAAGAGAGGGTCAACTTATTCTCCAAAGCACCAGAAGGCAGGACAAGAATCAATGGGTGGAAACTAATCAAGGAGAGAAGCAACCTAGAACTAAGGAGGAATTTCCTAACAGTGAGGAAGACCAGTGAAATGGCTATCCTTCAGAAGGTGTGGGTGCTGCTCCATCACTGGAGATATTTTAAGAAAAGATTGGGCGATCATTTGTCTGGAATGGTGTAGGGTTTTCATCTGGAGCGAATGGTTGGATCTCCTAGGCCCCTCTCACTTCTGTTATGCTGACTTGGGAAGTCTAAGGTTAAGACAGTGATCAACCATGGAAGTTCTTACCATCGTATCAGTGGTGGGATTCAAAAAAAAATTACTACTGGTTTTGTGGGCATGGCAAGGGAAGTATATACTGCAAAATCCCCATTCCCTCCCCATCCCGCTAACCTGCTTTCCAGCTCCATTCTCCTGTGCAGGACAACCAAAGAAGACCCAGCAGATCCGCTGGGACTCAATGGGAGGCAGAGAAGAGATGGGATTGACGGGGCCAGTCAGAGACGGTATTGGCAGGTTTTCTGAACAACTCAAAATTTCCGCTACCAGTTCTCGAGAAACGGTCCGAACCGGCTGAATAGCCCCTCTGCATTGTATCCCACAGTATGGAGGAAACAATGAAGGCGGAAAATTATGTCAATCTCTGGTCTGAAAGGCCACTTATAAATTGGGCAAAGAAATCAAATCCAATGGGCTTCTAGGTTTTGCACCCCAGCAAGTCCAGGACTATTCAAGAAGGTAAATCTACATTGCCATCAAGATTCCTGCTGTTGTTCAGAAGAACCGTGGAGGTTTGGCTCCACAAAGTCTGTGCTTCATTCCAACCAGTCTGTCACTCTTGTCATCTTTTTATCTTTTATTGATTTCAACGTCATTTCTTTGTTTAATTGTTGTGAGTCACCAAGAGTTATCGGAGTTTCGGCAGCGTACAAGTTTAATACTGTATATTATTATGGTTGGTCTCATAGTCAGAGGTTTAGGACGGGACTGACATTTTTGCCCACCTATTGAGACTTTCTTAAGAACCTGGGATAGGCAGATGTGTTTTGGATGGGGTTATCACAGGATGTAAGCAGTTTCAAGCAAAACTGCCTTTCGCAATTGGTTGTTGGTGAATTTGTCAATGCTGATGATATTCAAGTAGTACTCCAGTTGTTTTGGGATTGTACCCAAGGTGCAATTACTGTTGTTGTTTCTTCTTCTCATCCTCCTCCTCCTCCCTCTCCTTTTCCTCCTCCTCCCCTCTCTTCTTCCTCTTCCTGTTCTTCCTCTTCTTCCTGCCACTCCTCCTCCTCCTCCTCCTCTTCCTTCTCCTTCTTCCTTGTCTTTGAAGGGACTCAAAAGGATGCAGTAGATCATAAATCAACCGAGGGTGGCTTATATCCCCCTGCAAGTCAAGGAAGAACAGGCAATTGCCTCCTTTTGAAAATGGAGCACCCAACACGAACAGCTGTTTACTTGTCCTTGCATGCGGACAAATGGCCACCTGATTTTTGACCAATATTTTCCTGGTAGCCATCCCTCCCTCCCTCCCTCCCCTCTCTCTCTCTCTCTCTCTGCTATTGAAAGCAGCTGATACAGACACGGTGGCGCCAGCCAACCTGTAATAACTTGCTTATGGCCATTGAGTTCCACAAGCCCATCCCAGCTTCTATCTCATTTCACACTCCTCCTTATTGCTCACCTGATAAGAATAGGATAAGAATAGGCTGGGCTATAAACAACGGGCCACGTAAGGGAGACACTGGTCTCTCCTCCTCCTCCTCCTCCCTTCCCTCTATCTCTTTAGTCCTGAACTGGGTCAAAACCAGGTCAAGGTTTGCAGCTTCCTTCCTGCCAAATGGCTGACCTCTGTTCCCTGGAAGGCCTTCCTTCACCCAAGCCGTGGTCTGATTGGTTGAGAGCGAAGCCCAAGCTTTTGAGAACATTTCATTCCCTCTCATCTTTAACTGGGTGGGAAATGGGGTAGATAGCCACTCTCTGAAATATCTTTCCACCAACCTTCCCCCTTTTCTTCTGGTGAAATGGTTTGACCCTGGCTGTTTCCAACAAGCATCCCTCCCCTTTCCCTTCTTCAGTTGGTCATCCAGTGGTGGGATTTAATTTTTTTTTACGACCGATTCTGTGGGCGTGGCTTGGTGGGTATGGCTTGGTGGGAAAGGATACTGCAAAAATCCCCATTCCCTCCCCACTCCTGGGGGAAGGTTACTGTAAAAACTCCATTCCCTCCCCATCCCACTAACCTGCTTTCCAGCTCCGTTCTCCTGCGCAGGGCAACAAAAGAAGACCCCGCGGATCAGCTGGGACTTGATGGGAAGCAGAGAAGAGATGGGGGTGGAGCCAGTCAGGGGCGGTATTGGCCGGTTCTCCAAGCTTCTCAAATTTTCCGCTACTGGTTCTCCAGAACTGGTCAGAACCGGCCGAATACCGCCTCTGTGGTCATCCCAGGATCTTTGTGCAAGTTAGAAGTCTGCTGTCCCCTAGGGGGGAAAAATACAGCTGTGATCGAATTCCACCATGTTATAAGATTGTACAGTAAAATAAAGGAAAGAAAGATCTGCATCCCACGATCTTAATCTGGAAAGGAAACCTTTGTGAATCGTTAGCAGGGCAACGAAAAGGAATAATTGGGGCACATTGGCACTGCTAAGAATTGAGAATGTTCATCCTGATGCAGTCAAGGTCTCCCAAGTACCAGGGGTATTTAAAATGAAATTAAAATCCTCATTAACCGCTTTTAAGAGTCTTTGTCTTGATGAGGGTCCCAAGTGAATGTGGTTTTTACCAGCACGGACCTAAATCCGTGCAGCCTTGATATGGCACAAGCTTTCAGCTAAGCTGATCTAGCTCAGGGGTGATATTAAGCAATTCAAGTTCAAATTTAATTAGGGTCAATCATCATTGGGAAAACTACGCCAAATATAACAAAGCCATTATAACTTGAAAGCTGAGAGTTGGAAAAAAAAAAAAAAAGAGAGAGAAAAGGCAGAAGTACAGTAAGACGATATAAAACGTAAGATCACATGGAATGCGAGTAAAATAGGAATGGAGGAAAAGAAATCCTAGCGTCATCGCAACAAGAATGGGACCGCTTGTTTCTTCTTAAGGAAATTGCTAGAGATAGGAATTTAACAATTCTGCTGATAGCATTAGGGAAATTTAAAAGCAGGAAATAAATTGCCTCTTTCTCATTAAAGACTGAGGGCTTTTTAGGAGGCAGCAAGGGGATGTTTGCACAGAAATTGAGCTGGCAAAAGGCATTTTTATTACTTATTAAGCAATCTGTCATTCACTAAGTACTGGCAGCCAAAGGCAAAGACCAGAGAACAGCCAATAGGTTTGTCTACAAGATTGTCGTCAAGTTGATAGAATAATAGACAACCTATGATTCGTTGGGTCATCCTTTGACAGAAAGGTACTGCCTCTTCTGTGACCAGAATGAATATTTAATTGTATTATTTTTTACCCCAGTTCTGGGCAGCCCCATGACCACCTGAGAAGGGTACATATCATACACAGGAAAAATAATGGTGGAGGCAAACAAATATCAATCATAAGTCAATATTTACTTTGGTAAACCGATCAACAGAAGGACCACAGGTGAGCGAAAAAGAGCAGTGGGATATTTATTTTTCATGATTTAAATGTTTTTAGCAGGAGCTGGAGCAAGTAAAGGCTCACCCCATCCCGTGGTGTTTGGGTCTCAAACCCAGTCGGTCGGCTTTCCACCTGATAAGTTCAGCATCTTGGACCACTGAACCATTGCACCTCTCTGGAAGGTCTCATGGTCCCACCTGTTTCTCCTAAACAGGCAGGTGCCCAAAATGAAGTATTCCTGAAACTGTAATATGTCTGCTCCTCAGATGTCAAACGACCTTGGCCCCTTCACCTTCCTGGAGTCCATTGTTGTGCTGGTAACTGGTTGCTGGCCCTGTGGCTGAGAATATGATGTGTTTTAAACTCACAACCAGTGAGGTGTATCCGTACGAGAAGGCATTTTTTTAAAGCAATAAAATGAACAGGGAAGTCCTTATCATCTCCATCTTGGTGTTCATATCTCTGTTCTTTCTAAAAGCACGTGAGAGTTTCTTTGCATACGAGAGGGGTATCAGTTGAATATTTCATAAGAACATAAGCGTTGACCTCTTAGAACACTGTAAATATTTCTATAATGCTGCTTGCTGACAGCAGCCAGGAGGTCTCTACAAAGCTTGCCGGTGGAGCATAACATGTCAATCACTCCGTGTTACTTGTTTTCCGGCACCTCATCTTCATAGAGAGACTGCTTTGGAATGCCAAGTTTCTGTTCAATCATTTATTTAATTACTAATCATTGATTATTTGGTTTGGTGACTACTTTGGGGGCAGATAGACCCCCAAGATGTGGTCATCATAAATATATAAATTGAGAGAAAGAGAGAGAGCGAGACAGAGACACAGAGAGAGACAGACAGACAAACAAACAGACAGGCAGTGATAGAGACAGAGAGAGACAGAAAGACAGAGAGAGACAGACAGAGACAAAGACACAGAGACAGAGACAGAGACTTTAGATATAGATGGATAGATAGTTGATAGAGATAGATAAATAGATGATAGGTAGATAGATATAGAGAGAAATTAGAGACAGAGAGATAAGATGATTGAGAGATAGAGAGAAATATAAGATGAGAGATAGAGAGATAGATAAGATGATTGAGAGTGTGTGTGATGAAAGAGATAGATATAGAAAAATCACCCACCATGTTTGCTTAATGTTCACAGCGATCCATTTAACAACCGCCGCAAAGAAGATTGTTAAATCGGTCACAGTCACATGATGACCTGCTTAAGAACCAGCGCAATTTACAACCGTAATCCCAGGCTTAATTACGGTTTTCAGCTGAGGACTAGCTGTACACCCCTCTCTCTCTTTGGCTAGATGGCAGGTTGTGTAAACTCTGCCACGGAGGACAAGACTTCCTCCATAGTTTATGTGCGTAGGAACGTGTTGACTTCTTAATCAAACAGCAGTACGATCCTCGTGCATTATTCCCTGAGCCAGCAAGGCTGTGGGAAACGCACTGGGAATTGTGGAGGGGGGGGGGCGGTTGTTGCCGTTGTGACAGGAGTTGTTGTCTCTTATCTTTATTAACTGTGAACTTATTGCTTTTCTTAGATATCGGACAGGAATAAGAGTTGGAGTTGACTGAATGGACATCCCAGATGTATCTGGCTTGTGTGTTTTCAATCAGATTGGAGTATGGAAACCACCACCCCCGCCCACTCCCCTCCAATGTCTTGTTAATTATTAGACCAACTCCCCAACTCTTGAATTGCACAGGGGATACACACTACCCTGGCGTTCAAAGGTAAGCAGGACTTAGGTACAAGCCAGGAATCCCTCCCGATAAGTCAACAGTGTTTCAAAACACCATAAATTAATCCTCAGATGTAATTTACCTGAGAGGCACGGAGATAATAAATCAGGCTGTTGACTTGAAGAATCTGGACTTTTTCCTAAGATCAGCCAGCCCAAGCGCCTCAGTTGCTATCATCTGGTACAAAAATAAAAGTTTTTTTTTTGATTGACTGAAGCGGGGGTTGGAAAATCAAATTCTTCTTCTTCTTCTTCTTCTTCTTCTTCTTCTTCTTCTTCTTCTTCTTCTTCTTCTTCTTCTTCTTCTTCTTCTTCTTCCTCCTCCTCCTCCTCCTCCTCTTCCTCTTTTTTCTTTCTTCTTCCTCTTCTTTCTTCTTCTCCTTCTTTCTTCTTCCTCTTCCTCTTCTTTCTTTTCTTTTTCTTCCTCTTTTTTCTTTCTTCTTCTTCTTCTTCTTCTTCTTCCTCCTCCTCCTCCTCCTCCTCCTCCTCTTTTTTCTTTCTTCTTCCTCTTCTTTCTTCTTCTCCTTCTTTCTTCTTCCTCTTCCTCTTCTTTCTTTTCTTTTTCTTCCTCTTTTCTTTCTTTCTTCTTCTTCTTCTTCTTCTTCTTCTTCTTCTTCTTCTTCTTCTTCTTCTTCTTCTTCCTCCTCCTCCTCCTCCTCCTCCTCCTCCTCCTCCTCCTCCTCCTCCTCCTCCTCCTCCTCCTCCTCCTCCTCCTCTTCTTTCTTCTTTCTTCTTCTTCCTGCAATGATTCTATCTGATTAATCAAATCAGCTGGCAACATACAAGATAAGGTTTTCATGCATTGGATCAAATGGATCTGGTTTTCCAGATTAAAGGGATTGTCTCATTCCAAGCCAAGCCATGCTGTGACTTTTATGAAATGGGCAAATCCCAACTCAATCTTAACCGTGTCTTTAATAGAGTGAAACTTCATCATAATGGATATTTGGTAGGGTGGGGTTATTAGTTAATCAGGAATGTACATTGAATCAAACAACAGCACATATTGGAGATTTATTTCATCAAAATGTCATTTGCTTAAAGACATTTTAAGGCAAAGGGTGTAAATTACAGTGGGAATTTAGCCTTTTGAGTGTGAAATTAATTTCACTATAGTTCAGTACAGATAATCCTCAACTGAGAACATTCATTTAGTGAACACAGCTAGCTTTCATGCCTAAAATCAGACTAAAACTCACCATCTCCTAGTGATTGACTCAAAGTCACCCAGCCGTCTATTAGGGCTAAGAAGGAACTAGAACTCACAAATCACCTAAGTGGCAGTCATACTTAAAATGGAACTAGAACTCACAGTCTGCCAGTGATTGGCCCAAAGTCACCCACCTGGTGTTCATTCTAAGGCAAGACTAGAACTCACTGTCTCCCAGTAATTGGCCCAAAGTCACCTAGCTATCTTCCATGGCTAAGGCAGGACTAGAACTCACAGTCTCCTAGTGATTGGCCCAAAGTCATCCAACTGGCATTCATGCTTAAAGCAGGACTAGAACTCACTGAGCCCTGGTGATTGACCCAAAGTCACCCAACTAGCTTTGATGGCTAAAATGGGGCTAGAACTCACAGTCTCCTAGTTCCTAGCCTGGTGATGGTACAAATGAAGCTCAACCTGCTTTTGTTTGCATGACACACAGACATGCACTGCATGTACGCATGACTCCCCCCACTTAAAAAAAATAGGCACCAGGGTTTTAGGGGCATTAGCTGCTCTCTTGAATCTGGAGACCCTCATCTAGGTGTGTGTGAATTTGCTGCTCAGTGGCGTGAAACATGGCCAGGATCCAGAGAGCGTAGCCTTCCTGGTTGCAACCATATCTAAGGCAACTGCAATTGTTCGCTTCCTGAGCTATCTCAGGGCAAAGCATTACAAGAAGCAAACGCAGGGGGGCTGTGCAACATTTCTTCCAGATGGAAGAGAGCCAAACCCACTGATAACCCCCTGCCCCATCTCCAGAGGCTTTGTAGTTTACCCCTGATGGACGCTTGGCTTGCAGTTAAAAATGAAAAAAGCCATTCATTTAAGTGTTTGAAGTGAAGTCAAAGGTTGTGATTCACTGTCCCTCTCTCCCTCTCTCCTCTCTATCTCCCTACCTTTCTCCTTCTCTCTCCTTCTCTTTCTCTCTCCTTCTCTCCCTCTCTTTCTGTTTCTCTCCCCTTCTCTCCCTCCCTTTCTCTATCTGTCTCCCTCTCTCCTCTCTTTCTGTATCTTTCTCTCTTTCTCTCCCTCCCCCTCTCTGTCTCTCTGTTTCCCTCCCTCCTGCCTCTCCCTGCCTCTCTCCTTCTCTTTCTCTCTCCTTCTCTCTCTCTTTCTCTCTCTCCTCTCCCTCTTCCCTTCTCTCCCTCCCTCTCTGTCTCCCTCTCTCCTTCTCTCTGTCTCTCTCTCCTTCTCTTTCTCCTTCTCTTTTCTTTCTCTCTCTTTCCCTCCCTCCCTCTCTCTGTCTGTCTCTTTCTCTCTTTCGTTCCCTCACCCTCTCTGTCTCTCTCTTTTCCTCCCACCCTGCCTTTCCCTGCCTCTCTCTCTCTCCTTCTCTTTCTCTCTCTTTCTCCCCCTCCCTCCCTCTCTCTGTGTCACTCTTGCTTTCTCTTTCTCTCTCTCTCTCTCTCCTTTGAAGAGGAAAAATGAGCACTCATTTAATGCAAGTAGTCAATGCCTTAGGATTTCAACCACTCTCCTCAATGCTGCATCGCCTCTCTGGAGCCAGGACAGAGCTGCTGCCTTCATCTTCCACGGTTAACGCCCCTGTGTTCTTGGGTCTCAGAGGATACAAAATTCCCTCCAATTAGCCCTAACAAATGCATTATCTATGGCTTTGCCAGAGCTAAAAAAATGCACCGTGCCAATTCTATCCTCTTTTTTTTTTCCCTTTTCTTTTCAGTGCCAGTCAAGCAACACTAATATCGGCCTCCAGAGAGGAAGGATAAGTCATGATACACAAGCAATGCCAAGATCTTTGGCAACTCAATGGAGAGGATAAAAGCTCCACAGCGCAGGTAGATTGAGAGTTAGAGAGCGTGCCAAAAGCATTTCCTATTTCAGCATTTCCCCAATTCCCCCCTCTCTTCGGAAAAAAAAGAACACCTTGGGAGAAAAGTCCAGTTCATTCAATTCGGCAAAGGAGAATTTTGCTTCTGATCATCGTTTCAGAGAAGACGACAACTCTGATCCGCTTCTCGCACAACAAGTGGGAGCTCTTTGCAACGAGAAGAGAATACACAGGATTAGAGTTGCAATAGAGGGATGATCTTCTGGTAGTCCAACCACCTGCTTGAGCCCATACAGTCTGGAGTCCTGGTTCTCCAGTCTCTTCTTGAAAGCCTCCAGTGATGGAGCACGCACAACTTCTGAAGGCAAGCCGTTCCACTGGTTCATGGTCCTCACCATTAGGAAGTTTCTCCTTAATTCCAGGTTGCTTCTCTCCTTGAATAATTTCCATCCATGGTTTCTCAGGTGCTTTGGAGAATAGGTTGATCCCCGTCTTCTTGGTGGCAGCCCCTCAATTATTGGAAGACTGCTATCATGTCACCCCAGGTCCTTCTTTTCACTAGACTAGACAAACTGAGACAAACCCAGTTCATGCAATTCTTCTTATGTTTTAGCCTCCAGCCCCTTAATCATTCCCCACTCTCTTTCTCTTTCTGTTTTTCTATCTTTCTCTCTCTCTCTCTCTATCCATCTATCTATGTCATCTATCTGTCTGTCTGTCTATCTATCTATCTATCTATCTATCTATCTATCTATCTATCTATCTTTATCTCTATCTCTCTCTCGCTCCATCCATCCATCGATGTCATCTATCTATCTATCTATCTATCTATCTATCTATCTATCTATCTATCTATCTAATTATCTATCTATCATCTATCTATCTTTATCTATCTCTATCTATCTATCTATCTATCTATCTATCCGTCCGTCCATCCATCTATCCATCTATCTATATCATCTATCTATCTACCTACCTACCTATCTATCTTTCTATCTTTCTATTTATCTATCTATCTATCCATCCATCCATCTATATCCTTTCTCTCTCTCTCTCTATCTTTATCTATCTATCTATCTATCTATCTATCTATCTATCTCCATCCATCCATCCATCCATCCATCCATCCATCTATATCATCTATCTATCTATCTATCTATCTATCTATCTATCTATCTATCTATCTATCTATCTATCTATCATCTGGAGACCCCATACCATTTTGGACTCCCAGTTGGAGGTCTTTCAACCCTACACCATTCCAGACAAATGACTGTCCAATCTTTTCTTGACAAACTCCAGCGATGGAACACCCACAATTTCCTTAGGCAAGCCATTCCGCTGATTGATTGTTCAGGAGATGGGAAGGTGGAACATCAGGAAATTCTCTCCTCAATAGTTCACGGGAGGTGGTTGACCCATGCAGATATTGGAAGGTGGCAACAGGCCATTGAAGGAATAAAGGAAATGCTGCTTTCGGATGCAGGGAGGACGATGTAAGAAAGAAAGGTCTACCAGTCCATTAAATTGAAGAACAAAATAATTTCTTAGGAGCCCAGGAGGCTAACATATAAAGAATGGATTATGGGCCATGCATATGGACCATGTGGACACCTCATAGATAAAGGGTTATATGTCTGAATGGTGCCCCCATGGAGTGAGAAGCTGCACCCAACTAGGAGCTTCCCAGCAGATGATATGCCTTGAGGAAAGCTGAGTAATGAAGCTTAGCACATCACAAGCAAGTCTACTCTTACATTTGGGATAGTTCAAAATTAAGGCATCCATTAAACTTCCATCTGGAGTAAATATCCGAGTGCTCAGAAGTCCCCAAAACGCCTAGGGATCTGTTCTTTAGGAGGCACCAGATGTATCGTTTTACTAATAATACTATCAATGTAACAATTTACTTATTTATTAAACGCATTTGTAAGGCCGCCCAACTTGAACAACAAGAGTCTGGTTGACGAACAAGTCAATGACAATTGAGCTACACTAAGTGTGAGTCCTTTGTTTTCTCGCAACCTTAGGTGTTCACATGCATAGGTGAGCTTCAGACCCATAGCTGGAATCAAAGGGAGCCACACCCTTGACTGAGCAAAAATGAAAGGAACCTCTTCAAACAAAGCAATTACGATGGCCAAGGTGCAACTGAGATGACAGCCTGCACGGAGCTCATGGTTTATGCATGACCTATTCTGGGAGAACTTTTGAACTCTCCCTGTTTCATGAAGAGCCAATTCTAGGGTTACTCAGCATTCCTTGGAGGAGCTGAGCGTGACTGTAGTCGAATCTTGTCCTGACAAAGACATGAATCAGTGCAGAAGGGTGGCGACCGTGAAATATATGCTCAGGAGGACCGAGGAACAAAAGAGAATCTTGGACCATCAAGGTGGAAATGTCAGGTTACCTCAGGGGTTTCACAGTGAAAGCTATACTCTCCCCGCTGAGATTCTTTCCATATTCAAGAAGGACATTGGAATATATTTGGAGAAATGCCTTCTCTCCAAATTGCCTTTGAAATAGAGGAAGTGTTGGATGTTCACTTAAGGACACAGAGGAAGTCATCCTAAAGAGTAAAGATACATCCAGGGGTGGGATTCTACTGGTTTGGATCAGTTCTACAGAACTGGTTGTTATGATTCTTCACTATCTATCTATCTATCTATCTATCTATCTATCTATCTATCTATCTAATCTAATCTAATCTATCTATCTAATCTATCTATCTATCTATCTATCTATCTATCTATCTATCTATCTTATCTATCTACTATCTATCTTATCTATCTATCTATCTATCTATCTATCTATCTATCTATCTATCTATCTATCTATCTATCTATGTATCTATCTAATCTATCATCTATCTATCTATCTATCTATCTATCTATCTATCTATCTATCTATCTAATCTGTCTGTCTGTCTGTCTGTCTGTCTGTCATCTATATCCAGGGGCGGGCTTCAAAAATCTTAGCAAAGGGTTTTCTGCCTGGTTGCTGGGTGGGCGTGGCCATGTTGGCAATGGCCTAGTCAACCTCCTGCACCCTGGTGGGGGGAGGGTATCTTTTCCCTCCCCAGGCTCTGGAGGGTTTCCTTGAGCCTCCAGGAGGGTGAAAATGGCCTCCCTGGTCTCCAGAGACTTTCTGGAAGCCAGAAACAGACTAATTTCTGTTCCGTTTTTCACCCTCCCGGAGCCTCCGCGCACACCCTGCGCTTACCTGCATCCAAAACGGGCTGCCTGGGGACTCCTGGGAGGGAAGGGAGGGGCCAGCCAGGAGCGGGATTTGTGGGGTGGGGTTCTCTGGACTGCATAGAATCTTAGCTAGGGGCTCTCCTGAACCCCTGTGGACCCCCAGCAACCCACCCCTGTCTATGTCTATTTATCACCTCTCAAAAGAAGTCACATCTCAGACCGTTTATAATGTGATTTACCTTCAATGTTCAACTTGATTGTTATTGTCTCCTAAGCACAGCGGGGATGGACTAGGCCCCTTCCAACTCCTGTTGCTCCTACCATGCACAACCCAAGACCATGTCTAACTATAGTAACGTTTTCTCTGGGGGGAAAAGAAGAAATAATGATTTAATATTAGTGAAGAAAACAAATAAACGATATTAAGGCTGGCTTCGGTTACACCCTGTAAGGATGGGTGCATGGAAATGACTACGCTGCAAGTACCAGTTAAGACAGGAGCACCAGCAGCACACACAAAGGATCAAAAGGCTTGGAAGAAGTCCAGATTTGCTCCTCAATCAACATTACAAGCATTTGTTTATACATTTCACCCAGGAAATATCACTTATTCCAGATGATTTTCTGATTTGTATTGGTTGGATCTAAGAGCCTAAGAGAGAAGGAGAAAACCGCACCCAATCCCCAATACTGGCAGATCAAGCTACTGTAGATGAACAGGGAGCAAACCCCACCTTCCCTCGCACGGATGATGTTATCTAGTTGGGTCAGGAAATGTCTTCAAACCAACAACCCAATTCAGAGAGTCCCAAGGGCTCCATAGCTCAACCTTGAGTTACAGAGTTTCTCTTCTATTGCAGCCTAAGAGTCCTACAGAGATCTAATAGTGTAGGAGCAGAGCAGGAAAAGCTGGGGAGGAAGAGTTAAGCACATCATCAGCTTAGAATCCTTGTGTTCCCATGATTACCTTTTTTTCTTCTTCTTTTGCTGTCCTTGGCAAAAACCATGGTCCTTTTCATGGTGGACACTGATGAACCTAATATCCTGGCAGAATAGGTGGACTTTGGGGTTTGTTTGTTTTTTAAACAAACACCTTGGCCAAGAATTGGAGGGTGGAAGGATGTTTTGGATCGGTTCTTCTAGCCCCTGGATGGGAAGGGGTTAAAAACACATTTATTTAAGCAATGAGATAGACATGCATAGATTTGGTTGATAAATTAAACCAATCCACCCATCCACAAATTGACATTTAATCAGGAGAAAAAGAAACTCTTTAATTTGCCTCCCAATGAAATGTTAGTGCCAGGTAAAACACCTGGACAGGTGTTAGCGACTAAGACAGAGATGGACAGTGCATAAATTTGATTAATTAATTAGATCGATCCATCCATCCATTGATTTTCATCAGCCAATTTGGGAGAAAGAGAAACTGTTTAATTTGCCTCGCATTGAAATATTAGGGCCAGGTAAAGAGTAGACAGGAAGGGATGGGTGGGTTAAAGGCATTTACTTATTGACCAAATGACCAAGGGGAAAAACATTTTCTTAGTGACCAAGACCATGAAATGGGTGGTGCCTAAATTTGATTAATAAATTAAATGAGTGCATCCATAAATTGATTTTCATCAGTCCGTTCGTTTGATTGGTTTGATTTGCTTCCCATTGACATGGAAGTGGCGGGTCAACACCTGGATAGGAAGGGATTAAAAAAAAAAAGACTTAGTGATTAAGGCAGGACAATGGATAGTGCCTAAATTTGATTAATAAATTAAAATAATAAATTAAATCGATCCAAACCATACATTGATTTTCTTCAACCCATTTGGGGAAAAAAGAGAAAATTTTTCCTGGATAGGAAGGGTTAACAAAAATGACTTAGTGATTAAAACAAGATGATAGGTCATGTCTAAATTTGATTAATACATTAAATTGATCCATCTGTAGATTGATTTTCATCAACCCGTTTAGGAAAAAAAGAGAAACTGTTTGTGCCAGCTAACTACCTGGACAGGAAGGGGTATATATTAAAAAATGACTTAATAATTAAGGCAGGACGATGGGTGATGCCTACATTTGATTAATAAATAAAATTGATCCATCCATACCTTGATTTTCACCAGCTCGTTTTGGGGGGAAAGAGAGAAACTGTTTGATTTGCCTCCCATTGAAATGAATAGATTTGAAACCTGAAATATTTTTATTAGGAATGGTACCTGAAGGTTACAGTACAGAAAAAAAACATATTTAATCATACCTGTATTAACAGCAGCTAGAACTGTATTTGCTCAGAACTGGAAAAGTGACAAGATACCGACAGAGGGAAAAGTAATTGAAAAAAAAATATTTGAATGTGCAGACATGAATAGATTAAACACCAGAAATCAAAGAAAAAGAACAATTGAATATTACATGGTATGGGCTATATTTTACCAACAGTTAGAAAATAAAACAAATTAAAATGGATTAGATGCATCTATAAAGCAAGGAGAGACGTTTGTAAAACAGACTGGATATTACTTATATGAACCTGTGATTCTTGTTTTTTGATTCTTGTTTTGATTATTATTGTTGTAAAGAAGAGCATTAATTATAAACGGTAAGCACATGAAATATGTATCTAATCAACCCATGGCTGAAATGGAATGTATTTATTGTATATAAATTTTTTTAAAATTCTAATTAAAAAAAACGAAATGAATGGGAGCGCCAGGTAAAAAAAAAAGCCTCATGCTCATTCAGTGCCAAAGCACATGTCGCTTCGTATCGCTGGGCTCCTTGCGCACTTGAGATCCTCCTGCTGAATTCCAGGCAGGCTGGCAGACTCGGTGAGGCATCGGGTGACTCCACAAAGTTGATAGGCACCTGTCTCCACCCCTTCGCCAGGTCACACTTCTCTCATCCACGGGGTTGTCTTCTGATAAGACAGGTGTCCTCTGTGAAAGCTCTGCCCCCCACCCTTTTGCCCCTGTGCCTAACAATCTTTCCTGTTATCAAGCGGCTAGCTGGCGCTAACTTGGCCCCAGGATGACGCAGGCCGTGTGGACATAAAGAAAGGAGGAAGAGATACCAGGCTGAGATCTGTGGCCAAGATGTCTGCAGGCGTGATGCTTATCTGGCCCCAGTGAGCGAGGAGAAGGAGCGGCTCCTTCTCCCCTTATCTCTCATTCTTCACTCTTCCCAGGCAGCAAACAGCAGCCGCTGAAGTCACACATTCTTGTCAATTCCTGCTAAACAGGAAACGAGAGCGTTTTTCAGCTGGTACTCTCATTCCAAAGATCATTTCCCTTGAGATGCCTGGAAGCTAGCTCTGCAG
>NC_142004.1:4757500-4792500 GCF_049901715.1 Pseudonaja textilis
CCTGATGTCAATGGGACTTCCTCATGTCCATTCTGGTGTCACTGCATCGTTCACCCTTTTCCTTTGGCCTTAAATCTAATCTTTCTTGAGATAGGGGCCAAGGTCGTAACTCTACTGTGAAACACAGGTTCTGCATGCTGAAGACCTCACTTTCCATCTCTGGATGTTCAGAAGGTTCAGCTAGATGATGAGTTAAGGTACTCCTTTGGTCAAGATGTTGGTGACTTCCATAGCTGTGTTGTTTCCTTGGCTACGATGTGGAAGTGGCTTTCTATTGTCTTCTCCTAGGCTTTCTATTATCTTCTAATGTCATCTCATTGGGGATTGCTATTGATGTATATAAACATAATGCCTGATGTTAACAGGACTTCCTAATTTTTCTCGAGATAGGAGCCAAGGCCATAACTCTGCAGTGGAACACAGATTCTTTGAGCTGAAGACCTCACTTTTCATCTCTGGATGTTCAGAAAGTTCAGCTAGATGATGAGTTAAGGTACTCCTTTGGCCAAGATGTATAGTTTTCTTGGCTACGGTATGGAAGCGGCTTTCTATTGCGAAGGCCTACCGATAATATGGTGACCAAAAGTGGATGAAATACTCCATGTATTCCTTCCTTTGCCTAATTTGATCCTGCCCCATCCTCAACCCTGCCCTGCCATGATACGAGGCCTCTTTTTCTCCTAAAAGGATCTGTGTGTTCACTGGAGAAAAGGTTATAATTCCACTAAGATCCATCAGCAAACAGACCAGCTGAGTCTAGACAAAGGTTTGATTTTTTGAATTCAAAGGGGAACAATTTGCAGAAGGATAAGGCAATTTAGGGCTTTCAAAGGGGAAAAAAATCATAACCATAAATTTTTAACTATTCATCCGTCGCAGAGACAGAAAGGCGGTGAGGTAGCTTTTAATAGTCTCCCACCGCCATGGCCACAGATGGTCACTGAGGAAAGTCTGGTTTTTGTCAATTGGAAGAGTATCTTTAGGCCAACGACACGGCACAAAAAAATGGGAAAGCTATCTGGAGATCACTGGAATAAGTAAAATAAATAAAAGGACAACCAGGATTCGAACCGGAGTTGTGGATATGGGACAATCTTGTCAGGCAGGATGTTTCTGCCACATTGTCTACGGAGATTCTCAGTCATCCAGATCATGGTGGTCCCACAGGTGCTTTTTTCTGTAAGGAAGGTGCATGGATGAGAAGCGAAACATCTCCAAGAAAAAGCGAAGTCCAGTTGCCTCTTGAAAAAGCACCTGTGGGGCGTTTTTGCAATGTTGTTTGTTTGGGCTTAGAAACCTTAAGAACTAAAGTAAAGAGTTGGTTTTTATTAGCAGCCACTCTTGGTTACTGAATTAACCCGCAACCCCTGAAGCCATAACTAGCTGAAAGTAATGGATTAACACACCCAGTTGCCACAAAAGAGAGAGAGAAAAAACAAAGATTTAACATTACAAATTGGGGCTGTGTTGTATACATGAAAGTTCTAGAACGCCAAGTGGTTTTGCTAAGCAGGTAAGTTATAGGGAGTCAATCCTGGTGATTGGCTCAAAGTCATTAGGTTGGCTTTCATGGCTAAATCAGGACTAGAACTCAGAGCCTCCTGGTGATTGGCCCAAAGTCACCCAGCTGGCTTTCATGGATAAGGTGGGACTTGAACTCACAATGTCCTGCTTTTCAGCATGGTGTCTTAACCACTAGACCAAACTGGCTCTCGCATGGAACTTGCACGGAGGCATTTATTCGCTTATAACTCTTTATAGCCCACTTCCCGTGAAAAGCAATCCCAAAGTTTAATGAAACTGATTCAAAAACAGGGGGGGCGGGGTTGGGTTGTCACATCCACACAAAAGCAGTTTTAAAAGCAGACAGGAAGGAGCTAGTTGGAGTGCCAGGTCCCTTGTAGCTTCAGGCAACCAAAGTTTTGGAGAAAGTCCAGCCAATTAGCAATACATTCAGTAATACACGAATCCTGGACAAATCCGTAGACTTGAGTTCCAAAGGATAATTGGTTTCGGATTCTGCACTGGTTTAAAAGGGCAGAATTAAGCAAGCTCACAATAACAAGTGAACTGAATGAATTGACTTCTAGAAGGTCTATATATTTCAAAGATGATTTTCATCAATGTTATCCCAACTGGTGGATATTGGGATGCGTGTCCAGACATATAACACAATCATCTCATGATCTTTCCTCAAGGAAGAAAAAAAAAAACACCACCAACCAAGAATTTTGTGCAAGGACCTTCTTTCTTTTCAGCAACAGATGAGCCTGGCCACACAAGTCACAGAGGCCAAATGCAGAGTTGGAAGGGACCTTGGAGGTCTTCTAGTCCATCCCCCTGCTCAAGCAGGAGACCTTATATCATTCTAGACAAACGGTTGTCCAATCTCTTACTGCTTCCCTTCCATCAAATTTCCATTCTGGAAAACCTTGATACTTTTTTGGAGAAAAAGTGAAATGACTATGATGGTATAGAGACATAGATGATAGATGATAGATAGAGAAATAGAGAGAGAGAGAGAAATAGAAGAGAGATGGAGATGGAGAGAGAAAGAGATAGAAATAGATAGATAGACGTAGATAGATAAATAGGTAGATAGATGGATGGATGGATGATAGATAGATAGATAGATAGATAGATAGATAGATAGATAGATAGATAGATAATAGATAGATGATAGATGGATGATAGATAGATAGATGATAGATAGATAGATAGATGTAGATAGATAGAAAGAAAGAAAGAAAGAAAGAAAGAAAGAAAGAAAGAAAGAAAGAAAGAAAGAAAGAAAGAAAGAAAGAAGACAGAGCTGTAGATTGTAGATAGAGGTGAAGGAGAAAAGATGGTTAGAGAGATGAGAAAAGAGAGAGGGAGATCTGTAGATTGTACATAGAGGAGAAAAATGGATAGAGAGATGAGAAGAGAGAGAGAGAGAGAGAGACAGACAGACAGACAGACAAGACAAGATCCAGCAAGAGACAGACCTTCTTTATCTCTGATTATGGTCTGATCCTCCTTGGAATTTACATTGTTGTCTCCTTGTTTGTCCCTTCTTGTTCTTCCCCCAAACCGGGTGAGATAGAGAAAAAGTGCTAATCCCTCGGTAATTAACACCCCGTTGAAAGGTCAGCCCGAGGTTCAACAATTCGGAGAGTTTTTCAGGAAGATTCCTTGTTCTCACTGAAGCCAGGAGACGTCCTGAAGGACTCCAGAACGCCTTGTTTGCTGATGGGAATAAAGAATGGCTGTCATTGTCCAACTTACCCCCTTCTATTGTGGGAGCCGATTTAGCATAAGCCAAGGGTAAACAGAGCTCAGGACCAATCCTTCACAGGATTGTCATTTTTCTCCTTGCCGTAGGGACCTTTCTGGGGACCTGGGAAAATTGTGGGGGTCAGCTACCCAACTGGCCGCAGTCAAATTAACTCTGTAAGGTTAATGGTAGCGCTTTTCCTGACTTTTTCAAAATACCTTTACTCAAAGGCGTAAGCATCTTAATAACTAAATCCGTTTAGCCTAATGAAGAGCAGACATCGCAGAAAATGGTCACCTTCCAATCTGTGAAAGGCGGTGTAGAAAGTTAGCACTCAGCCCACTCCTAGAAAAATGAAATATCCTAGGAAATATTTAAAAAAAGGCAGAATATTTCTCCTAAAAAGGGAAGTAGAAACTCAGAGAGGCAGAAACTCACCACCGCTACCCTTGGTTAATGGGCGGGCCATTAAGGCCTGGGACAGAGTATTCCACATAACAAAGGCCTCTACCATGTCACCATCTGGCCTGGGGAGATTGCATCGGCCCGCACTCAGGTGAAGCCAGGTGGTCCAGACAAAGTCGACAAAGTTAGCTAAGACCCCCCCAACCCCCTGGGAGTCTGGCAGCCAATGGGATACATTCTTCCACAGGAACAGAAAACACGAAGGTGCGGCCCAACAGGTATATAACTAAGGGGTCTCTCATCATCTTGCTCCTGCTTTTCCTTCACCCAACATCTTGAAACATGTGATCGTCCTTTTCACTTTGGAGCTCCAAGCCATGTGGTCCTGTCCACCATTAAACCATCTTTCCAAACAGCCTCCATATTTCCAGTGTCTTTTTCCCCACTTAGAACTGAACCCGGAAGGATATTGCTTCCAACAACTGTCACAGGGAAAAGGGGATCGATTTATTCCCCATAACACCTGAAGGACAAGAAACAGTGGGTGGAAGCTCTTCAGAAGTAGGTCCAACCTGGACATAAGGAGGAATTTCCCTGACCGTGAGAATGATGGCTTTTCAAGAGCTGTGGGTTCTCCACCCCAGGTTTTCAAGAAAAGTTGTGACCATTTGCCCAGAATGGAATAAGGACTCTTGATTTGGGCAGGAGGTAGGATTAGAGTACCTCAAAGATCTCTTTCGGTTCTATGATTTTATGATTCCATGTGTGATCTGCAGCTCACTTCATCGAAGGCATAGATCAATCAACATGCTCTAGATACACATCACGCCAAGCATCAAATTTCTTCTGATGTTTCACCTTTGTGGAGAAATTGTCTTTTCTCCTACAAAGTCTGTATAGAGTTTCTAATGAAATATTTCTCTCAGGGTCTCCACACTCGTCAAGACAGCTTTGTGGCAGAACCTGGGCAAGGATTTTAAAAATATTTGGGTTGAAGACTGGACATCATACGTTGTGTTAGAAAAGGACCAATGGGGATTTAAGGTTAGTATAGGCCTCTGCTTAATTGAAGGCCTTCAATTAAGTATATATAATAGCGCTGAGCTGATTTTGCAAGCATGGCAAAATATTTGCCATCTGCTGAGCTGATTTTGCAGGCGTAGCAACGTGCTTGCGATCTGCTACTTCTGCAAAAAGCATATATTTGCTGGACAATCAAAAATAGGAGCTATTTTGGATCACGAATGTCTGGGACATTGAGAAAAAGGGGAACTGAAAGTGGCAGATGGCAAGCAAGTTGGCATGTACCTACAAGTGAGTGTTAATTGATGGTCAGTATGAGGGGACATCTAGTAAGATAACATACTACTGGGTGGGCTTCAGAAAAAAGGCATAAAAGAAGGGGGTAAAACACAACCCAGGGCCACCGATGGTAGCTATTCCTCGCTGGACTTAGCTCCTATCTTTGGACCTCGTTGCAATGGGTTGTTAGTAACTACTATCTTACTGAAAGGTTGTTATGTTATGATGGCTTTTCATGTTCCAAATTGCTCATGAAACAAACCTCTGATCTCAAAGTAAGATTTCTTGCCTGTAGTTTGTCTGTGTATTTCTTCTACTGAATCATTTTTATAACAATTGGATGCTCATGCTAGATCACAGAACTTAGAATAATAGGATTGGAAGGCACCATGCAGGTCTTCTAGTCCCACCCGTGCTGGAGCAGGAGGCTCTGCACTATTTCAGACAAATGGCTGACCAATCTCTTCTTAGAAATCTCTAGAAGTGGAGCCGTCCACAACTATTTTACTCCTTCTCGACTAAAGGAGCATCGCTTCGCATAGAGAAATTTAAAAAGCTGGCTGGGTATCAGGAATCTTCTCAAGAATTCGAGGGCATCCTGGTGCTATTTGTTGGCAATTCCCTTCCTGTGAGGAAACTGCTGCAGCACATTATGCTTCCTTCCACATCCTTCCGATGAAATAGTTTGTCTCCCCTTCTACCACGGATTTACATCTCTTGGCTCCTACGGATCTATCCATAATTCTACCATGTGTCAAACTGGAGAAACAAGCCAATTCTGTCTTGTGAAGCTGGACATGCAGCCTGTTCAGGGAGCATTCATCTTACCAGGTTTAATTTCTCTCCTTTGCAGGGACTCCCCGAGGTCTTAGGAAGAGGAGAGGTAGGTATTTCCTCTCATCCGTCTCCTAATCCTTTGGAAGTGCTGGGAATTGGACCTCGGACTAGCCTTATTCATGTTGTGCCACTGAGCGATTCTTCACTATCATCCTTCAACCGAATCAAACACTCAACAGCCCTGACTATCGTGGGAAGAGAAGCTCCAAAGTAGGGTTCATTTCTTAAATTTATGGATGGTCAAAGGGGAATTTAAGGATGCTTCCAAATTGATAAATCAATGTCAGGGTGTTTTTCTTTTCCCTAGTAACTGGAAATGTGTTCTTATTTTATTTTGCTTTGATCAGACTTCAGCCTTTGGACTTCAATCAGAATAGAACTGGAAGGGACCTTGGAGGTCATGTAGTCTAACCCGCTGCTTATGCAGGAGACTTTATACCATTTCAGATAGGTGGCTGTCCAGTTGAATCTTCGAAACCTCCAGTGATGAAGAAACCTACAACTTCTGGAAGCAAGTTGTTCCACTGGTTAATTATCCTCACTGTTAGGAAATTTCTCCTTAGTTCTAGGTTGTATCTCTCCTTGATTAGTTTCCACCCATTGTTTCTTGTCTTCTGATGCTTTGGAAAATAAGTTGACGCCCTCTTCTTTGTGGTGGTCCTTCAAATACTGGAGTACTGCTATCGTGTTTCCCCCTAGTTGTCCTTTTCTCTAGACTCGCCAAACCCAATTCCTACAACCGTTCTTCATATGTTTTTCTCCCCAGGACCTTACTCCTCTTAGTTGTTCTTCTTTGCACTTTTTCTAAAGAGAAGAAGCAACAGGCCATGTGTAACATGGCAGTAATTATCAAGGGATGAAAATGAAAGCGCTTGACCAAATACTTAATAAAGTCAGGAAGGCATTTCTGTGCATGTTCTGCTTTTCTTTGTTCTTCAACCGCAGGCCATGGATATCTATCTCAAAGGCCTATCCTGATGGTTCCGCCATCCTGAGAGATGATGATGATGAACTGTAAGGTCTTCTTCAGGTTCAACCTCACTTCCACAACAACACAGGCACAGCAAAGGGGTGGGGTGGGGGGAACAATTCCATTGGGACAACCCAAGGAAAAAGGGAGGTCCTTGTCTAGTCATAGAATAGAATAGAATAGAATAGAATAGAATAGAATAGAATAGAATAGAATAGAATAGAATAGGATTCTTTATTGGCCAAGTGTGATTGGACACACAAGGAATTTGTCTTGGTGCAAATGCTCTCAGCCTACATAAAAGAAAAGATACTTTCACCAAGAGTCAAGAATCATCAGGTACAACACTCAATAATAGTTATAGGGTACAATAAGCAATCAAATCCTACTAGGAAACTGTCAGTATAAATCGTAAGGATATAAGCAACAAATTTAGTCATACAATCACAAGTGGGAGGGGATGGGTGATAAGGAGTGATGAGAAGATTAATAGTAATAATAGTGCAGACTTTGTAAATAGTTGGACCATGTTGAGGGAATTATTCGTTTAGCAGAGGGATGGCTTTCGGGGGGAAAACTGTCCTTTTGTCTAGTTGTTCTGGTGTGCAGGGCTCTATAGCATCGTTTTGAGGGTGGGAGTTAAAACAGTTTATGTCCAGGATGTGAGGGGTCTGTAAGTATTTTCACAGCCCTCTTTTTGACTCGTGCAGTCTATGAGTCAAAAAGAGGGCCTTAATTGATCCTGTAACCAATTAAGAAAAATCAAGTCTTTAGTCAACCCACCAGCAGAAGAAGGTCAATCCATTGAAGGTTTTCAGGGCTATCATGGAAAAGTGCCAATCAATCCTGTTGCTTGCTTAAATTTTTGATGTGGCATTAACGTTGGTCCAGCCTTGCTTTCAGGAGTCTCTTCTACCTCGACCCCCAGCCCCCGCCCCATCCCAGCATCCCCTCTACTACCCCATTCTCCTTTCCCTGGTGCACCCTTTCCATCTTTTCCATACCATCTTCGGTCAGACCCAGAACATTAGCACAATTAGCACGAGCCCACTGGCGCCAATTAGCAGCCAATACCGTCTCCATGGTGGGAGGGGGGCTGGAGGCATGGGCGGCCTATGTCTCCAGCCTGCCTTCACACTCAATTACTTTAAGTGGAGTCTCTGAGCTGCGGTTGGTTGGTCAGTTGTTGCAGTAATTGTGTCTTCTCCGTTGCTTCAGGCGCTCTGCTCCCAGTCGCTCTGATACTCTCTTTATTGACTCTCTGCCTTGTCCGCTTACATCAACACACTTCTTCAAAGGGAAAAGGAAGGGGGGAGAGGAAGAGAAGCGGGGGGAGAGAGAAAGAATGGAGTGGGGGGGGGGGGAGAGGGAGAGACTTGATGTCTTAATCTGAACTTTCAGAGCAGGCTCTATGGAGATCCAGCAAATGAGTCTCTCTACTCATAAAAGATTTGGTGGGTCTTGTGTTGGTTTTAATTCTCACGTAGGTCTGACAGCTTCGCACCAGTTTCCAAGCTGAGATGTTAAGAGGGTTCTGCTCTCAGAAAGCCCATAAGCTCTGTAGTGGTTAATTACTTGTCCTTTGTGCTTGAGGAAATAGTGCCAGAATTCAAAGTGGTTGAAGGATGCTCACGTCTTCTCTGGCTTGGTTGTTTAGATTTTCTCTCTTTTTTTGCCTCTCTTTTCTCTTTCCTTTTATGAATTCCTTTTGTCATGCCAGAAATCCTTTTGGATGAACTAGGGATAGAAAACCCAAAGAAATTAAGGGCGTTGGAACAGTATAAAAAAAGATTAAGAAGGAATGGGGAAATCTTAAAGCAGGAGGAGGAGGAGGAGGAGGAGGAGGAGGAGGAGGAGGAGGAGGAGGAGGAGGAGGAAGAAGAGGACATTTGAGTTTCTAATTTGTGGGTCCTTGGTGGTCTTTGAGTTTGGTGGTTTTCTTGAAGATGTTTTCACTACCAAACTAGGTAACATCATCAGTGTGTGAAGTTTGCAGAGGGGAGAAGGAGGAGGAGGAGTACTGTGGGGTCCTTGGTACTCTCTGAATTTGGTGGTTTTCTTGCAGATGTTTCTTGACCCAACTAGGTAACATCATCAGTGCTAGAAGAGAATTTCTAATTTAGGGGTGGGTTTCTACCGGTTCTGTCCACCTCTGTAGAACCAGTAGACCTGAAAAGCAGCAGACATAGAAGCAGTTCTATGTCTGCTGATGTTTTTGCCCACCCGCCCACCTGGGCTCTTACGTGATCTTTATTTCCTGATTTTTCAACTTCAGCTGCCCAATGAGGCACAGCTGCAGTTAAAAAAGCAGGAAAAGAGGGCTGTTTCAAAGGCTGCTTCTCTGCACACAGCATGCTGATGATGATTTACAGGCGAGCGGCTCGCAGCATGCAGGGAAGCTCATAAATCCTGAACCGGTAGTTAACCCTGTCGTATACCATCCCTGTCTACACCCAATGTTTTCCATGTGGGTCTTCAAATGTCCTCTTTTGTGGTGAGTGGAAAACACTCAACCAATAATGATGTAACCTTCATTAACTTGGAAGAACTGAGGACCATCTGTGTCCAAGAACAACTTCCTTCCTGAACGACAGCAGAGCAGAACTCTAAAACCCTAGGAGAAATTCAGAGAACATCAGCTAAGATGGTAAGGTTCTAATCTAGAGGCTAAGCGATATGATGAGTAATTGAGAAACCAGGTATCTCTAGTCTAATGAAGAGAAGGACTAAGGGTGATAGGATAGCAGACTTCCTGCTACTTGAGGGGCTGTCACAGAGAAGAGCAAGTTGACCTACCTTCCAAAGCACCTGAGGACAGGACAAGAAATAATGGGGTGGAAGCTCATTAAACAGAGATCCAACCTAGAACTAAGGAGAAATTTCCTGATGGAAATTAATCAGTGGAACAGCTTGCCTCCTGAAGTTGTGGGTGCTTCATCACTGGAGGCTTTCAACAGGAGACTGGATGGACCAGAATGGTATAGGTGTCTTGTTTGAACAGGGGGTTAGAAGAGAAGACTTCCAAAGTCGCTTCCAATCCTATCATTCTTTGTTCTATGTTCTAATATGGCTCCTTCCCTTATCCAAACATGATTCAGAACTTAGCTTGAACCCAACCTGGGACAACCAGGAAGCACTGAGATCCAATAGTCCATTCCTCGCTCACTGTGTCTAAACATTTCCACAGCTAGTCTTAAGAAAGGAATGTACCCAACTTCTCCTAGCAGAGCCAACGGGGAGAATATCCTAAGCAATTAATATCACTATGACCAAATATTTACAGAAGACATGGTGAGCCAAATACAGGCGTTGCAGAAAAAAATCCACCTTTCCAACCATTTCATTTTCAGAGGACTTTTAATTGCTGGGGGTCATCTTTAAAACATTGTTAGATAGCATCAGAATTTAGGATTGAAGATTTAAAGGAGGAATCCAGCGAGGTAGGAATTTTCTCACAGGCCATCTTTGAAAGGAAAAAACCCAAACCCCCTCCAGCATATCTTGATAGTCACCATTCTTCAACTTTGGTGCTACTTTCTCCCATGCTTGCTCTTTACTATTATCTGCAAATTGATAATCTATCTTGATGCAATCAGAAGGTTGTTTACACGGCTGCAATGATTAAAGGACCCGAGCAGCTTCTCACCCTTGAATAAAGATTACAACCCCTGAGATTTTTGTTTTAGAAGTGGAGAAGAAGGAAGTGAGGTGAGACATGAATAGGAGTTTTAGAACTTAAAGTAGCTTGAGAGTAGATATTATCTTTCTCTTGTTTTTGAAGTCCAGGAACACCCCTAAAGTGGGTTTTCTAGTTATAAAATACATCTAGTTTTAAAAGGGTGTCATCTTTAGCCAATAATTTTCCACCACACTTGCAGAAAAGAAGACCATGACTGGCACTAACTACGTGGCTGTTTCATGAGATAACTTCATCTCTATGGACATTAGCAGGACCACAGACATGAAAATGAAGAATGGGTTTGAAAGAAACCCTTTGTTCCACAGTGAATTACTACAGAATTATAGAATAACAGGGTTGGAAGGGACCTTGGAGGTCTTCTAGTCCGACACTTGCTCTATAACATTTTGGATAAATGGTTGTCCAATGTCTTCTTGAAAGCTTCCAGTGATGCAGCACCCACAACATCATCTGGTGCTTTAAGTTTCATTAAAATACAAAATATGCAAATAGAAGATTGGTTAGAAGGAAAATCTGCCTTAGGTAGGTTCCCCCTGCCAAAATAGACTCAAATAGACTATTGTTGGTTTGTGGACATCTTGAAATAGAACCTGCTAACTAAATAGACTTTACAACTGAGGAAGTCTTTTGCTAAAGTCTTCCTTGTGAAAACCCATTAGATGATGAGGTAAAATCATATTCACAGCTCAATTGTTTATTAATTGTACTAAGAAAATCCATATGGCTGACCAATTCACTCAGGGTAATTCCAGGCTACTTACAAATATAAAACCCTAATACAAGGCTCTTCAAACTTGGCAAGTTTAAGACTGGTGGACTTCAATTCCCAGAATTCCTGAGCTAACAGGACTGGAGGAGGAATTCTGGGAGTTGAAGTCCACCAGTCTTAAAGCTGTCAAGTTTGAAGACCCCTGCCCTAATACATACATCAACCAATTGCCAACCTCTGCTGACAACATCTGGCCGACCACCTGAGGGGTGCCATACCATCCTGTGGTCCTCAGAACCATGTCCTCATGGCCTTTTGAAAGGGTGTCAAAGTGGGGGCCAATCTTATTTCTGCAAGGTTGATGTTCCACAAGGAGGGAACCACCACAGAGAAGGTCCTTCTTCTTGGTCCCACTAGATGGACCTCCTTAAGAATGGGGAAACTCATAACATTCCCTGCCTCCCTGCACTGATGGGTGAGGTAGATATGACTGGGGAAAGAAAGTCCTTCAAATAACCTGGGCTTTGAAGGTGCCAATGCAATGATCTTATTCTGTTCCGTTCCATTCCATTCCATTCCATTCCATTCCATTCCATTCTATTCTATTATTCCATTCCATTCTATTCCATTTTCCTTCTTTCCTTCCCCCTCCTCCCCCCCCTCCTCCTCCTCCTCCTCCTCCTCCTTCTATTCTATTTCCTATTTTCTATTTTCTATTCTATTCTATTCTATTCTATTCTGCTCTGCTCTGCTCTGCTCTGCTCTGCTCTACTCTACTCTACTCTACTCTACTCCACTCCACTCCACTCCACTCCACTCCACTCCACTCCACTCCATCCATTCCATTCTGTTCTTATTCCATTCCATTCTATTCCATTTTCCTTCTTTCCTTCCTTCCTTCCTTCCTCCTCCTCCTCCTCCTCCTCCTCCTCCTCCTCCTCCTCCTCCTCCTCCTCCTCCTCCTCCTCCTCCTCCTCCTCCTCCTCCTCCTCCTATTCTATTTTCTATTTTCTATTTTCTATTTTCTATTCTATTCTATTCTATTCTATTCTATTCTATTCTATTCTATTCTACTCCACCCCACTCCACTTCACTCCATCCATTCCATTCCATTCTATTCTACATTCTATTGTATTCTGTCACAACAAAATGGAATTTCTACTTAAGCTAAGCATGGATAGATAGAAATTAAAATCCTCGGCTCAAAAGGAAGAGGATTGACATTTTTGTTTGGTTATATCAGTTATGATGGACAAGGGAAGAGACGAGAAAACTTGCTTGCAAACGTCTGAGCGCTACCACAGAGAGGATTGCTGATGGAGGCCATCAGGTTTCCTGCTGACCCGTAAAACCACGAAGGAAAGGGATTCGTGCCCCTTCTAAATGCAACACAAGCGTCTCTCGGACACATCTTTTCAGCACTTAAACAACCCCAGCAGGTTCTACACAAGATTTTCCAGGTGAGCACTTCTCTTCTCCCTGCCATGTCACTGGCTCATCATTCACCACTCCAGCACAGTAGGAGCAGCTAATTGACACAGTTTCGTTTCTCACGCTTGGAGATCCCTTAAGTTGACCTCCATGTGCTTATGGCGCATCAAATCCAGGAGAGTGTACTTAGGGCTAGGTCAATGGATAGTGTTAAAAGCCTTTTCTCTTCTCCTTACGGTAATGTAGGCTCAAAGTGGCAAGTGCAAGTGAAAACATTTCAAGTTGATTCTCATGGAGGTGACATTTCCCATGAATGAATAAAGCCATGGAACGGGAAACACTGGAAGGTGCATCCGAACACACTCATACCTTCCAAAGAGGGTGTGCATGAGCTACGATGCCGAGCCTGTGAACTTTGATCAGTGTGAATAAGACATGTTCTTATATTCCCTTCCGCTTTCTGGTTTTCTTCCCCATTGAGTGCTATATCTTCATATTACAAGCTATTTGCTTGTTTGACGATTTTGACGAAAAAAAATAAAAATAATGTTGCAATCCAAATAGACTTGAGGCGCATTTCAGATATCACTGTCTTTATTAAGAGAGCATGAAAAAAAAAAACCACCCCAGCGATTCTAACAATATAGATTTTCCTTCTATAGTAATGTTATGAGCCTTGAAGCTGTTTTTTTTTTAGTCACCTTAAAAACACTCAATAGGAGATATAGGATTTTTCACCCAAGATGTTATTCTAGAATTGTTCCTTGACTCATAAAGTGTTTCCAGTAATGTCTCCAACTCCCTGATCCTGCAGAAATTGTCATGTAAAAGCCAACTCCATCAAAAGGTCAACCTTAATACAGTTGTAGATTCTTGCTGGGGCAACATCTCTCTATAATTCAGCCTTGTTGAGTGTTGTCCATGGTCCTGAACTCAGTATTTAAGGATTTGGCTTGGCTCAAGCCTGACTAAGCATGTCTCTGCTTGACTTGATTAGCTTTTTTTTAAAAAAAGGCTTGACCCAACTGCTCCCATTTCACCTGAAAGCCTCAAGCCCCAAAGGAACAGGGCACCAAGGTCATTACTATCCTGTACCAATGCTTGTCAATTGATTTGTTTGGGGAACTGCATTATCAAACAGCTGGCAGGCCTTTACAAATCAATCCCGAGGTGCAGTTGACTTGACAGATGGATGCAGAGCTGGGTTAAACTACAGGCATATTGAATATATATTTTAGGCAGAACAGCTCATTGGTAGAGAGCTCTGGGGAGAGGGGAGCCAGAATGATACCAATTAAATTCTAACAAGATGGAATTGAAAACTTTGTAAGGAAGGAAGGAAGGAAGGAAGGAAGGAAGGAAGGAAGGAAGGAAGGAAGGAAGGAAGGAAGGAAGGAAGGAAGGAAGGAAGGAAGGGGGAAGGAAGGAAGGGGAAGGAAGGAAGGAAGGAAGGAGAGGAGGAAGGGAGGGAGGAGAGGAGGAGGGGAGGAGGGAGGGAAAGGGGAAGGAAGGAAGGGAGGAAGGGAGGAAGGAAGGAAGGAAGGAAGGGAGGGAGGGAGGAGAGGGAAGGAGGGAGGGAAAGGGGAAGGAAGAGAGGGAGGGAGGAGGGGGAAGGAGGGAGGGAAAGGGGAAGGAAGGGAGGGAGGAATGAGAGGGAAGGAGGGAGGGAAAGGGGAAGAAAGGAAGGAAGGAAAGGAGAGGAGGAGGAGGGGGAAGGAGAAGGGAGGGCAAGAGGAAGGAAAGAAGGAAAGAAGAGGAGGAAGAAGGCGAGGAGGAGGAGAGGGAGAGGAGGAGGAGGAGGAGGAGGAGGAGGAGGAGGAGGAGGAGGAAGAGAAGGACCCCAGGGTCCAATCCTGCAATCAATTTAACATGTGCTCAGACAGACTGCATGTCTACTGTCTTCTCTTACCCAGGCCTTGGGGGCCAGTGGGGAGAAGGCAGTCTTCAGCCACCCATCACACAGCCGCCCCTAATGGAGAGGGTGCTGGCGCCGCCAACTGCGGTAAGGCCGCGCTAACAGATGAAGCTGTCATCAGACCCACCTCTGGGGGCCGAGAGGCCTGCCTCGCAGTGGAGTTGCCTCCGTCACTCACGCGCCAGCTCCCTAATTGCCCGTCGTGGAGAACACAGCACTTTTTAAGTGCTACCGTTATCATCAATAATGGGATATTAGATGCCTCCTTTCCTGCGTGGCATTGATCTGTTCCAACCTCCGGCTGCTGCTGCTGCTGCTGCTGCCGCGGCTGCTGTTGTTGTTGTTATGATGTGTGTTTGCCTTCCCTCCTGCTTTTTCCCTGTTGCTGTTTCTCCCTGACACACAGATGTACACCTACCACACACCCTCCTGTTCAAGTGTTTTCTAAGACGGTGTTTACCTAGAGTGGTCTTTGTGTGCTAATTGTTACACCAGCGATTGATTGGCAATGGGAAGTCTTGCCACGAGCCATCTCCCTTCTCTTAGAAAGGGGTGTGTGAAGAAAAAAGGGGAGCCCCATTAGTTCCCTCCATTGGAGCCCTCTTCCCCTTCCTTCCTTTTCATTACACTCATCTTCCTCCTTCCTTCCTTCCTTCCTTCTTTCCTTCCTTCCTATTTTTTTCCTTTCTACTTTCTTCCTTCAGCCCTCTTGCTTCTTCTTTCTCTCTTTCCCTTCCTTCCTACTTTCTCCCTCCCTTCCTCTTGCTTCCTCTTTCTCACTTTCCCTTCCTTCCTTCCTTCCTTCCTTCCTTCCTTCCTTCCTTCCTTCCTTCCTTCCTTCCTTCCTTCCTTCCTTCCTTCTCCCTCCCCTCAGCCTCCCTCCCTTCTCCCTCTTGCTTCCTCTTTCTCTCTTTCCCTTCCTTCCTTCCTTCCTTCCTTCCTTCAGCCTCCCTCTCTTCTCCCTCTTGTTTCTTCTCCTTTCTCCATTTAACTTCCTTCCTTCCTTTCCCTTTGTACTTTCTTCCTGCCTCTTGCTTCCTCTCCTTTCTCTCTTTCCCTTCCTTCCTTCCTACTTTCTCCCTCCCTTCCTCCCTCTTGCTTCTTCTCCTTTCTCTCTTTCCCTTCCTTCCTTTCTCCCTCCCTCCCTCCCTCCCTTCCTCTTCTTCCAGGGCACATGGAAAGCCATGGATTATTCTGAGTGCCAAATTCCACCCATGGGTTGATACAAGGCCCTCTCCATTTTTTTCAAGGCAGAAAGCCCAACCTCCGCAAGAAACAATCATGACAATATCAACATACCTGTTGCTAAATTAGCAAACTCGTCCCTTCCCCTGTTCTAAGGGAAATGAGTTGCCACACTGCTCAAAAAAATCCCTTCAGGAAATAGACTGGGGGCCGGGGGGTGGGTGGGGAGCACAATCACGGTTTAATTACTTACTTAAGAAGCTTCCAGCCTGTTTTTCCACCAACTGAGCCCTCAAGACAGCTTAGGGGATGTTACAATTTTCTTGACATTCATGGCTGTCTTAGCAATTACCCGTCATGATTAGGGAAAAACAGAGAGGTCAGCCCATTAGATCCAGGGTGCAAAACTGAATGCTCTGGGCTTAGAGGCAGCACCTGAATGCCTTTCAGGAAGTCTTCCCCCCGCCTCCCCCCCAAAAAAACACACACCTCTTTTGGCCAGGTTTATAATGCAAAAGAAACGAAACCCTTTTTTGCATTCCACCCGGAATGAATTTATTTATGACTTTTATATGCTGCCCATCTCGCTAGCCAACAATCGCTAATTTGCATCCATTCCCTGGAATCAAATCCAGCCTTCCTCATCTCTTCTCCTTGAAGCCAGTCACAACCCTGGCCCCTAAAATAACTTGGTGACCCATGGTGGTGGGGGTGGTGGGAAATATCTGCTAGAAAAATTAAGAAAACTTGTTTGATTGCCACATGCTGCCTACAAAGTAGATGGAGAAACCTGAAAACACATTGATGGGTGTGTGTGTTTTGATATCCTGATGTTGTTATTTCTACAAAGGAGTCAAACTTATTCAACGGAACTTTCTTCTTCTATTTTTCCCACAATAATCCTGTGAGGTGAGTTTGGCTGAGAGAGAGAAAGAGAGAGAGAGAGAGAGAGAGAGATTTTGCCTTTCAGCATCCATGCTTCCCTCCTGGGTGTGAAGGAAGAAAAGTGGAGGGTATTTGCTGGCGTCGCAAAGGCCCATGTCTGAGGATGCTGTCAAGACCGTCGTAAGGAAAGAGCCCTGTCTGAGGTCATTGGATTAGAAGGGAAACAAGGAAGGAGCAGGCAGGAGAGGTAGGCAGCCAGAAAGGGGCAAGGGAGGTTGGGTTGGCCTCTTTGACCTCTCCTTGCTCTAACCTGATATGATGAATCGGTCCTGCAAAACCAAACCCTGTCAACCCTTTTTAACTGGGTCAGACTCTGCTGCGGAGGGCTGCCTGGTGGAGTCAGAGGGGTAGCCAGCTCTTCCTCGCCAAAGTCTTTGAAAGGGTTAGAGGGGGATGATGGATGAAGATGCATCTTCTGTATTTTTAAATATTCATCCCCTGTGTCTCCACTTTGGCTCCTGGGAGATTCCCAAGCACTTGTGACAACTTAGCAAAAGAGAGGAGAGGAGAGGGGAGGGGAGGGGAGGGGAGGAGAGGAAGGGAAGAGAAGGAAGGGAAAGGAAAGGAAAGGAAAGAAAAGAAAAGAAAAGAAAAGGAAGAAAAGGGAAGGGAAGGGAAGGGAAGGGAAGGAAAGGAAAGGAAAGGAAAGGAAAGGAAAGGAAAGGAAAGGAAAGGAAAGGAAAGGAAGAAAAGGAAGGGAAGAAAAGGGAAGGAAAGGAAAGGAAAGGAAAGGAAAGGAAAGGAAAGGAAAGGAAAGGAAAGGAAAGGAAGAAAAGGGAAGGGAAGGGAAGGAAGGGAAGGAAGGGAAGGAAGGAAAGGAAAGGAAAGGAAAGGAAAGGAAAGGAAAGGAAAGGAAAGGAAAGAAAAAAGAGAAGGGAAGGGAAGGGAAGGGAAGGAAAGGAAAGGAAAGGAAAGGAAGAAAAGGGAAGGGAAGGGAAGGGAAGGGAAGGGAAGGGAAGGAAAGGAAAGGAAAGGAAAGGAAAGGAAGAAAAGGGAAGGGAAAGGGAAAGGAAAAAAAGAACTGCAGAATAAAAAGATAGAGTAACGTAGATAGACAAATGTCCCTTAATAGCTGCTGGATGTTTCGAACATGGGTCCCCAAACCCCAGTCCATGAACCGGTACTGGTCCACGGCACACCAGAAACCAGTCGGTGCAAATAAGCGAAACCCCATCTGCAGGATGCAGGCAGCACATGAAACCAGGCCCCCTCTGGTCCATGGAACAACCCCTCTCAGCCTCTCTTCTGGTGTCCAGAAGGGTTGTGGGGGGCACTGCTTAAAAACATAGAATAATAGGGTTGGAAGGGACCTTGTAGGTCTTCTAGTCCAACACATTCCAGAAGACCTATAAGGATGGAAAGGAGAAGCAAGCAGAGAGAGAGCAACTTAGGACTAAGGAGGAATTTCCTTGTGGTGAGAACAATTACCCAGTGGTACAGCTTGCCTATGTTTTGGGTGCGCCATCCCTGGAGGGTTTTTTTAAGAAGAGATAGGACAGCCACTTGTCTCAAGCTGCACAGGGTCTCCTGTTCGGACTAGAAGTCCTCCAAGGTCCCTTCCAAGTTATATTCTGATTGCTTGACTTCAAGGAAGGAGGTGAAAGAAAAGACCTTCCGTCCTTGGAGCGCTCACCAGCAGGCCTGCTGTGGAGAGTGACTAACCCGTTGATTGTGACCATGTCTTGGTTCTTCGTTGAGTTATGTTCTTATTTAGGGAACTTCAGGGGACATGGGAAGGGGAAGAGACAGGCTGGATGGCTCGTTTTCCATCAGCAAGGGAGACGTGGGAAGGGGAGGGCTTAAATCACAAGGACCTTTCGGGAGCCCCCTTCCCATATGAATCTCCAGCCCCTGGATTTGCTTTTTAACTAGTAAGCGGGGCGCCAGTCTTCCAACAGGACTTTAACAGCTGTCATTCAAGGATCATGAAATATTCACAGAGCTTAATCTTCCAAGGGGGATCTACAGAGACTCCTTTAAGGGACTGTTGCCTTCCATGAATTTGCAAAGCGGGGAGGAGGAGAGGCATAGAGGAAGGAGAGGGATATATGATTGATGAAGAGAGAGCCAGGCGCCCCTGGATACACCAGAGACGGACTTGAGTAACCCAATCCTGCTCAACAATTTCCTCCTTGTATTTAGTTCATATGTTGATAAATATAGAGAGGTATGGATTCATAGAAACGTAGGCCTGGAAGGGACCTTCTAGTCCAACGGCCTAAGAAATCCTTATTCCATCCTGGAAAAATAGTTATCCAATCTTTTTTTTTTTTTTAAAAAATAAACCTCCAGTAATGGAGTACCCACAACTCCAGAAGGCAAACTAGACCATTGATTAATTGTTCTCACTGTCAAGAAGTTCTCCTTAATTCCTTCCTTTCTCTCTGGTGCTTTACTTCTTGTCCTGGCTTTGGAGAACAAGTCAACCCCCCTGTCCCAAAGGTGCTTTTTCAAGAGGTAACTGGACTTTCTTGTGTTTTTTTTTCTTTGAAGATGTTTCGCTTCTCATCCAAGAAGCTTCTTCAGCTCTGGCAGGATCGTGGGGAATGGACATCAGAGCTGAAGAAGCTTCTTGGATAAGAAATGAAATGTCTTCAAAGAAAAACAAACAAACCAGAAAGTCCAGTTGCCTCCTGAAAAAAACAACTTTGGGACAACCATGACCTGGATGACTGAGAATCTCTACATACTTTAAGTCAACCCCCTCATTTCTGTGTCAGCTCCTCAAGGACAGGAAGACTGCTAAGATGTCACACCTACTCCTTCTCTTCATTAGACTAGACACATCCAGTTCTTGCAACCGTCGGTTGTGCGGTTTAGCCTCCAGACTCCTAATTATCTTTGTGGCTCTTCTCTGCACTCTTTCTAGAGTCTTAATATCTTTTTATATTATATTTATATCATGGTGTCCAGAACTGGACACAGTTTACTTTGCATTTTCTTCTTTTTTTAAATGCTTTATTGAGTTTTTTCCATTTATACATAACACCAATAGTTATTAAACAGCACTGTGACATTATATATACATTTATGTGTCCTATCAAAACTTACAATATGTAATACTTTCATACCCTCTTATTTATTATATACGTTATTTCCATTTTCTATTCTTATATCTATTATCAAACCAAATAAACCATGTTTCCCAAACTGCATTGTATTCTGTGTCTGTTTTCCCTTTTAATTCCTTAGTTAATTTATCCATTTCCACACACTCTAAAAAAATTTTGATTATTAAGCTTTCAGGTGATATGGAGTTTTTCTTCCAGTACTGAGCATATGAAATTCTTGCTGCTGTTAACATATGTAATATAAGATATTTTGTCTTTCTGTTATAGTCTTTTTTTATTATTCCTAAGAGGAATAATTCCGGGACAAAATCAATTTTGTTTTTAGTTAACTCTTCTAACCACATTTGAATCATTTTCCAGGATTTTCTCGCTTTGGGGCATGTCCACCAAGAATGAAAGAAGGTATCTTGTTGTTGTCCACACTTCCAAAAATTTGGTTTTAAATTTGGGTAAATCTAAGCCAGTCTTGAGGGTGACAAATGCCAACGATAGAACATTTTATGTTGGTTTTCCTTATGCGCCGTACTTTGCATTTTCAAGAGGCTGAAGCAGCTCAGGGAAAGATTGAAGGCAAATGAGGTCCAGGCAGAAGAAGAAGAAGATCATGGCTTCAAAATCGAAGGGACCGGTTTGGACAAAACTTAGCAGCACTTTTTTTCATGCGGATGTTGATAAAAAAATAAGATTGCCAACATGATCGCCAACATCCTGATGACGGATCTGGCCCAAGGAGAAGAAGAAGCTAAAACTGGTTGGGTTCATAGAGCAGGTGAAGGTTTTACAAACCACAGTGGCTGAGTTCGTGTCATGTGCAAAGCCGTCATGCAAACTAACCGCATTTTAATGTGTTTTCTAAACCCATCTGGGGTGATGAGTTCACCATTCAAGTTGTATTTGTCTGGTTCTCCAACCTAAACAATAATGCCTCGGTGAACATCCTCCACTTCTTTGGGTATTGCAAATTGAATTATTTCATAAGACCCCATCCTTTCAGCCAAGAGATCCTTCATCCTTTTAGAGAGGGCCACGTTGGATGTTTTGTTCCTCGGCTGCCATTTAACCTGGCTTAAGACTGGAGCCAGGGGAGAAAGAACTTCGGCTAAAGAGAAACATGCTCCTTCATGACTTCAACCCTGGGTTGGAGGCTAAAAGCAATTACCTCCTTCTGTTATCTTTTCCCCCCTCTTCAACCCAGATGGGGGAGAGAGAGAGAGAGAGAAAAAGAGGAAATTGGTCCAAAGAACTGCAGGGGAGGGCAAGTGTATCCCTCCCTCCCTCTCCACGCAAAGCACACAACCCACTTCTGAAGGAATTATTGAAATTGGCTGCTCTGGATAATAAAGTCTCTTGGGAGCATTGAGGCAATGCCAGAAGTGCCCCCTCTCCTAATGACCAGGGAGACGCCAGCTCCAGGGTCTGCAGCCAGTGTTAAATTAGCAGGGAAGGCCATCTGAAGTGGCCTGACTCCACCATAAACTGCTTTAAGTGTCTCTTTTATTAAATTACACAACTGCTTAGAGTCAGCCTCGCTGCCACATCTGGGGCTCTTTGCATGCCAGCAAAGTCCTGGCATTCCTGTGGGAGGTCTGGGCTCCTGGGTGGGAACAAGACTCATCATCAGGAACATGGGATTTTTGCATGGGGAGGAGGAGAAAGTCCATCTCGGCTACCATCCTCAAGAGCTTCCTTTGTCCCAGCTGGGTCTCTGAAAGGACTTACTTGGGGTTGAAAGCATGGGACCCGAAGGACAAATCGGGCGTTTTGCAAAACCAGCATGGTCAAAATTGCCTGTGGAATGAAGGCAAATGTAAGTGTCCCAGAGATGGATTGCAGATCCAATCTGGGTCGGTCCCTGGGAACAAAGCAGTGGTGGTTATATTACCGGTTCGGTTCGGTTCGGCCAAATCGGTAGCAAAAAAAGAAAAAGGCTCTGAGGATCAGCTGAGAGGAGAAAGAAGAGAAAAGTGCAGGATCGGCCCTCTCACTCACCCTTGCACTTTTCTCTTCTTTAGAAGAAGTTCTGAAGAAGCTTTCTTGGATGAGAAGCTGAAGAAGCTTCTTGGATGAGAAGCGAAATCTCCTCAAAGAAAAACCAGAAAGTCCAGTCACCTCTTGAAAAAGCACCTTTGGGACAAACATGACCTAGATGATGGAGAATCTCCATGGACATAAGGTAAAGGTAAAAGTTCCCCTCGCACATATGTGCTAGTCGTTTCTGGCTCTAGGGGGTGGTGCTCATCTCCATTACAAAGCCGAAGAGCCAGCGCTGTACAAAGACGTCTCCGTGGTCATGTGGCCGCCATGACTAAATGCCGAAGGTGCACAGAGCACTGTTCCCTTCCCACCAAAGGGGTCCCTATTTTTCTACTTGCATTTTTTTTCACGTGCTTTCGAACTGCTAGGCTGGCAGAAGCTGGGACAAGGAACGGGAGCTCACTCCGTGATGCGGCGCTAGGGAATTGAACCGCCAAACTGCCAACCTTTCTGATCGACAAGCTCAGCATCTTAGCCACTGAGCCACCGTGTCCAGTGATGGAACTCAACAAAATTTACTACCGGTTCTGTGAGCGTGGCTTGGTGGACGTGGCAGGGAAAGGATACTGAAAATCTCCAGTCAGAGGTGGGATTTGCTGGTTCTCCAAATGACTCAAAATTTCCACTACCGGTTCTCCAGAACTGGTCAGAACCTGCTGAAGACCACCTCTGACCGTAGTCCCTTTTATCCAATTTTTCTCCAGACGATATGTACCCAATTCTCTCCAACCTTTCTACAGAGGCCTTGGATCAGATACCCTTGATCTTGGCTACTTCCTCTCCATCTGTCCCATTTAACTTTTAGAGACTTTGAGACATATGGAAGCCAACAAGGACAGAATAGAAAGCACTAGTGTTCAGCACAAAAAAGCAGACGGACCAAAGCGGTAGGAAAAACCCAGGTGGGCTGCATCTAATTTCCTCCAGAACTGTTGGACTCTGAAGGTCTTTTTTGACCTTCTTCAAATTGCCCCTTGATTGACTTTTGGCAATCACCGGCAGGAAGCTTGGTCAGGCCAATCAGCGCCAATGTAGCTAAATTATCCAAACTTCTTTCTTCTACCAAGGTCAGGAGTGGCAGCTGAGAGAAGCAAGGGGGTCACAATATGTTGGATGCCTTTGGCCTCCGATGCCTGCAGGTTATACGAAAGACTCCGGAAATCACCATCTGGGACACTGAACACCTGATTCCTGATCTAACCAAGATTGCAAAGTCCTTGTTTTTTTTTTTTATTTCCTTGTTTGTTTGCGTGGAAGACCTGTGAAGAGTTAGAGAGGGCGAATATGTTAACTTTGTGGAGCACCAGGATGCGATGTGTGTTTCTTCCTCTTGAAGCAGGAGGTCAGCAGAGGCCAGGGGTCACTTCCAACAGCACCTGCACCATGGAGGGTTCAAGATTCCCAGGCAACTTTTTAAAAAAAAAATGAGTGAAAGAGCATCTCCAAATTTAAACCATGAAAAATTTCACTCACCCCCAGTTCTCCTGGCTTTCTGGAAAGATCTAAGGAGTTGGCTCTGTCTTGCTTGGGGTTCACAAAGGACCGTGCATTTTAATGTTATTTTAATAGCATTGCGTTTTTAATTTATTTATTTTTTAAATGTTCATTGACGATGGTTGCAGCGTCTCTGGAATTGTATGATCCCTTTGTGTGGCCTTCTGACAAGAAAACTCAATAAGGGAGCCAGCTTCTCTTTATGACCATGTTGCTAACTGAACAATGGCAAAGATTCACTTAACAACTGTGGCAAGAAGGGTCATAAAATGGAGGCAAAATTCACTTCACAACCATCTTGTTTAGCAATGGAAAATCGTGGGACTCGGTTGCGATTGTAAGTCAACCTGTTTCCCCTTGCACCTACGTGCTACTCGTTTCTGGCTCTAGGAGGTGGTGCTCATCTCCGTTACAAAGCCGAAGAGCCAGCGCTGTCCGAAGACGTCTCCGTGGTCATGTGGCCGGCATGACTAAACGCCAAAGGCGCACGGAACACTGTTCCCTTCCCACCAAAGGGGTCCCTATTTTTCTACTTGCATTTTTTCACATGCTTTCAAACTGCTAGGTTGGCAGAAGCTGAGACAAGGAACGGGAGCTCACTCCGTTATGCGGCGCTAGGGATTCGAACCGCTGAACCGCCGACCTTTTTCTGATCGACAAGTTCAGTGTCTTAGCCGCCGAGCCACCGTGTCCTTTAGACACGTCGCTTACTCGCACGCAACTCAGGTTACAAGACTTGAACGTCTGGCTTGGCATTGCTTCACTCCAAACTCAATATTCATTGGGTTTAGCTCTATTGGGTCCGAAAAGCTGTAAAAATGCAAGGGAAGGTTCCGAATCTTGGACTCCAACTCACGCGGTCAAAAGAGCATAGAAGACCTGTAGCTCAGGGCTGACCGTTGGGTTTTTGATGTATTTTGTGGTTTTCCTGCAGATGTTTGTAGGCTGAGAAAGATCATCAGTGCATGGGAGAAAGGCTTTGGCTGGTAGTTCACATACAGTTCCTTGCCTGGAAGACGTCCTTCTTGTTTGTTCCTTGAAACAGCACCCGATAAGCAATCGGAAACAATCCATGAACTATCAAGGAAAGTTGGCTTCTGTAGTTAACACCAGGGTAAAATCCAGATCTTGCTTCAGTTTGTATCTTGTCTTCTCCTGCTTCCCATCGGGTCAAATACCAGCCTCAAAGCTGCTTAGTAAAGAACGATTGTGCTCATACAACAGGCTCACTGTTGACCTAGGCATTTGCCAGCGCTCCTAAATTGTTCTCGATTTATGCCATCCAGAAATGGGGATATAAAAGAGACGGGCCCATGCGTTCATCTCTAATTTTAGAGTGCCACATCTTTTTCTCACGGCCTCACAAACTGGCGAAGGGGTTGAGGGCATCTTCGCATTAACACGTCGCCATGAATGAGACACTTCCGGTTTCAGTTCTTTGCCTTATGTCAAAAAAAAGGAGCTTGGGGAGTTCAACTTGGAAGAATCCATATACAATTTGTTGGTGTCTGTGTGTGTGGGTGAAAAAGAGAGGAAAGAAAGAAAAAAGAAACAGGGGGGAGAGGGAAGGAGAGGGAGAAAAGGAGAGAGATGGAGGGAGAGGGGAGAGAGAGAAAGAATGAGCGGGAGGGGGAGGGAAGAAGAGAGAAAAAGAAAAAGAGACAGGGAGGGAGAGAAGGAGGGAGGGAGAGAGAGAGAGAGAGAGAGAGAAAGAGAGAAAGAGGGAGAGAGAAGGTGGGAGAAAAAGAAACAAGAAACAGGAAGGGAAGGAGAAGGAGGCAGAGAGAGAGAGAGAGGAAGAGAGAGAGGAAGGGAGAGGGAGGGAGGGAGAAAAAAGAGAGGGAGGGAGAGAAGGTGAGAGAGAGAAAGAGAGGGAGGGAAGGAGAGATTTAAAAAGTTAATACTTGCAGATTCCATGCTTATTTTTGAACTCTTTAATCCAGACAGTTGGGCGCCCTTGTGCAGTCCTGAGCACTGATAATCCGGCTGTTTGGTTTACAGCTCACGCGGTCAAAATGATGGCCTAATGAGAGCAACCTTGAGCGTCAATCTGTTTATTAAATGTCATAAACCCACCATCGCCGCAGACACAGCAATCCCCTTTCTCTTTCATTGGGCTAAGATCGTTCTGTCGTCTTTCACTCCGCCTGACCTCCTCTTTTCATTGAAAGAAATCCAGGGTTTTGGGGTATTCTATTGACACAGATCCTGTCTGGGGACAAACCGTCTGCATTCACCTTCTGATTATTTTATTTTATTTTATTTTTGGGCCTCTAAAAGTGAATAACACTCAGCCTCTCATGTTTGTTTGTTTGTTTTGTGGATGTCAAGAAGGCTATTAAAAGGTGGGAGAATTTACCTGGAGAAAAAAGGAGAGGGGGAAAAAAATAATCTTTCTCTTGTAGGTTTGGAGGAAACCCTCAACCCTTAACTAGACCAAAATCAAATTGACCACCAAGGGTGGATTTGAAGGGGAAATTTTTAACCAAGCACGAAAGCCTGCCTTCATTTATCTTCATTCATTCACCTCTACAAAAAGATCTTTTTTTTTTTTAAAGAATCCACCCCGATTGTATCAGTTTAGCCACATGAATGTCCTCTTTGTAAACTCCCTGTGGGCAGATTTGATTGTAAAGACTTTGAGGTTTCCAACCCCGTTTCTTGGCTTCTGTAAATCATTTGGAAGCGAACAAGAGGACTGTTTGATCTGGTAGGGTAGGAAGACCCAATAGGGAAAAAAAAACCAAAAGTCAACCAGAAGAAAAGAGCTGTTGAATCTGCCATAAAACAGCTGATTGGGGTTTTTTGTTTTTTTTTGGTAAGGGCATGTGATTTCTAAAAGTGAAGGAAACTCTTGCAGACTCAGTCAAGGGTTGGAGAAACATTTGAATAATAGAGGATAGAATATTTGTAGCTTGGGGTTGACATGAGGGGCCCTTGGTGCTCTCTGAGCTTGCTTGTTTTCTTGCAGACATTTCATGACCCGGCTAGGTAACATCATCAGTGCTTGGAGGAGGAGGAGGACTGTGGGGTCTTCGGTGCTCCTTGAACTTGCTTGTTTTCTTGCAGACGTTTCATGGCCCAGCTAGGTAACATCATCAGTGTTAGAAGGGAGAGGGGAGGAGGAGGAGGAAGAGGAGGACTCTACTGTCCTTGGTGCTCTAGAAGCTTGGTTGTTTTCTTGTAGACCTTTCATTACCCAACTAGGTAACATCACCAGTGCTAGTAAGAGTGCTGTTTTTGTCAGTTTATATTTGGTGGTTTGCCCTGTTAGTGTGGGTGGAGGTAGTCTTAAGAGATTCTTTGATTGGGCTGTTTACTGATGGCTCTTTGGCAGTTCCCTGATTAGGGGTATTGCTTACTTGACTGGTGGTCTGATGTTAACCTTGGAGTTTAATCTATGCTGATCTGAGGGCTGATTCCTGGTGGAGAGGTCTTTTTCTCTTTTGGGCTGGTTGATTGTCTCTTTTGCATAGTCTGTAGATGTTGTTCATGTCTATGTGTCTGTTGATGGCTGATTTGTCCAAGGGCCAGGCTTCTAGAAACCCTCTGGCATTTGGGGGACTTGGCCTGGTCTAGGAAGGTCACATTTTCCCAATTGGACCAGCTTTCCCAGTTGAACGATTATTCATGCCTGCACCTTCCATTATAATATCCAGGTTGCAATTGTTGTGAAGGCCCACGGTTGACACAGGCAAAGAAACCGAGTCAAAGAGCTTAATGATTTCAGAGGTTTCCTTGTGAAGACAGAATAACCATAATAAGAAAAGAATTGTCACCTCTCTCTGCTCCGGGGCCAAGTCGAGAAACCCATGAATTAGCCAAAGGGTGAATAAAAACCAACTGTCAGACGGTGCTCCGTTCAAAATCCAAGAAAGACACTCTTAGACTCCATTAATATAGAGAAAAGAACTTTGACTGGAATTCAAGTGGTAGCATCAAAGTAATTCTAGATCAGAGGATTTATGCATGAAAAACACGTATACGAAGTGATGGCAACATTTCCACCCACAATAGTTCAAACTGTCCATCCGATCGAAGATATGTATAATGTCATCTTCAGGTGGTGATGCAGACATCTGGCCGTTGACTTTGGCCTATTTTGATGAAGAGCTACAGTTGGGCAGTAAGCAAGCAAGTAAGCATAAAAAATAAAGTTTTCCCCCCAAGTTATACAGTTCATTCTCTAAAACCTCCAGCACATTTCCCACACCCACAAAGCCCAATTATTTCATCCTCTCCCCCTCCCCCCCGTTACTATGGCAGCCGAAAGATGCAAAGGAAAGGAAAGGAGTCTTGAAGGCTGACACCCACGTCAACAAAAGTTGAATATGTTGCTTCTGGTGGCTTCTTGATGTCAAACCTTGGCTTTTGGATCTGCATAATAAAGCCAAGGCAGTTCTCGTTTGCATATTGTTTTCTTCCCTCAAGGGATCAGCAAACAGGAGCAGACAGAGGCCTGGTATGAAATATGACATCTGTTTTTATATCTCCCCTCAAAATGGCTCTTTTCTGATGGGCAATAACACACTTGAGTTTCGTTCCCTGAAGCTACAACATTTACCTTATTCTTAGCTGGCTTTCTAAGTCTCCAGTCAGTATTGATTAAGCGGTCTCACAAGGAAGATGGAGATCAGCAATGTTCCTTCATGGCCTTGAGGTCTATTCCCTACGTCCAACTTATGGAAGCCGGCTGGCTTCTGGCACCTTCAGAAGTCACATCCCTCTTGGAGGCAAAGTTGGGAAAGACTTAAACAGCAAGCTGCCTCCTCAAGGCCCTTCTTCTTCTGGAAGGTGGGATGAAAACTGAACTCATTTCGCCAGGAGCCTCCAGAACTTGTATTATCAAACTGACATGCAGAACTCTCTCTAAGGTTGATCACGCCACAAAAAGTTTTGGTTTTTTTGCAGGAAGTGCTTCGGAAACTCCTATTCACTCCGTGACTTTTTTGTTATTTTCCTTAAAACAGTGGTGGTCTTCTTCTTCTTCTTCTTCTTCTTCTTCTTCTTCTTCTTCTTCTTCTTCTTCTTCTTCTTCTTCTTCTTCTTCTTCTTCTTCTTCTTCTTCTTCTTCTTCTTCTTCTTCTTCTTCTTCTTCTTCTTCTTCTTCTTCTTCTTCTTCTTCTCCTTCTCCTTCTCCTTCTCCTCCTCCTCCTCCTTCTCCTTCTCCTTCTCCTTCTCCTTCTCCTTCTTCTTCTGCAGCAGGGATGGTCCAAAGAAGAAGCGGCTGCTTTAAGAGTTGCAGGAAATGTAAAGATGTTTTACAGGCATCTTCTGCCAGCAAGCCTTTCCATTTAAACCAGAATTTTATTCTTCTTGGAATAATATCAGAAAAATTTAAGAAGGAAATATATCTAACAGTACAGTATTGAGTTGTGAGTGCACCCTTGCCGGGTTTCCTGCAGAAAAATGTCATAAATCATGGCCACATGACCGCAGAATTCTGCAAACACAAGTACTGGAGGCTTTCAAGGAGAGACTGGACTGCCATTTGTCAGAAATGGTGTAGGGTCTCCTGCTTGGGTGGAGGGAGGGGTTCAACTAGATGACCTACAAGGTCCCTTCCAACTCTGATAATCTGTAATCTACTGTTTTGGGAGGTCCATTGTGACTTAAATAAAAAAACTACCTAGAACAATGTCACGAAAGGGGAATCCCGCTATTAAGAAACAGCAGGAGAATGTATCTTTCTTCTGGAAAAAAAAATCAGAAAATTATCCATCCACTTTTTTTGTTGTTTTGATCAATACATTTGGTGGAGATGTTTAAATGGCTTTTTAAAAAAAAAAAAAAAACTCAGGTGTAATTCAACTGGTCATATAAGCAGAGGAGTCAGTAATATCCAGAGAACATGCAGAATATTTTGTGTACGGCTATCTGTGGCTGTCATACATTTTAAAAATACTTAAATAATTCAGAGGTGGGTGGAAATTCCTCCACCCTTCTATTGTCTACTTTTATTTAATTCTCTGCTTTGGGGTCTAGGTGGAGAAGGGTGGGAAGAGAACACAAGGCAGAAATTGCACACCCATCATTACACAAAGCTTTCTAATTTTAACACCTCCGATCCACCAGCATTAAGGTTTGGAGGTTTTCTTGTGTATGTAGTAGGGGAATTTTTTTTTCCCATTCTCTCTCTCTCTCTCTCTCTAGCTCATAATTTCCCCAGATCCAGGAAACCATTCTAATTTTCTGGGGCCAAAGTTGACAACTATTGTAGCGTTCTTCCTTCTTCCAAGTATTCAATCTGGAAACGTTCTAATCGGCCATTGTATGAAATGTCACCTCCTCTGATAACCCTGTGTTATTTTTGTCTCTATCCTGAGCAATCCAAAATAACCAGCCAAAGAGGGAAGGAGCTGTGGAACAATTGATTCCTAAATGCAAAAGTGTTGGGAGCCCTTCAGTTAAAAGGAGAGTGGTGTGGGGAAGCAATTGATGACAATGAACATCTTGCTTTTTTTATCCAAATTGTTTGACTAGCCAAGGATCTTTCTTTCTCATGTGCCTTTAGCATATAGCCATGAAATTCTCATATATTTAGTGCGGTGTTCTTAAGCCTTTTTATAATCCAACTAGAATTGTAATTCTTTCTGATTCTCTGCTATTCTGCAAAGCAACTATAGCTTTATAGAGTTGGAAGGGACCTTGGAGGTCTTCTAGTCCAACCCCACCCCCTAAAGTTAACCAAGATAAAATTGTAACTTTCCCAACATCAGGTACATTCAAACAGGATCTGTTTTGGGGTGCATGAAGTTGGATTTCTGCTTTGAATACCTAGGCAACTCTGCCCGTTCTTCTCTAATTTTTGAACATGCAACTTTTTTCAAAAATATTAATCTGCCTCTATACTTAAGCTTTCTGTTTATGCAGAAAGGCACGATAGAAATCTAAAACAAAATGCTTTTCATCAAATAAAGCTAGGATGTCTCACCCCATGTAAACAGAAAAAAAAAAAGAATTGTTAATAAATTTGAGGGAGAACTTTTCTTGAACTTAGTAGCTTTTCTCCACCAATACACATTCAGGATACTTAAGAAGTAAGCACGCAACTACTTTATAAAATTAGATAGTTCCCTTGAGGATCAAATTACATGGTGTTTTTTTTTCCCCTGAGCTGTGTTGGAGTACACATTCTTTCTAAGTAGAACAACAGATGGCTAGTTGATATTTTCATAAACAGTTAATCAATGGTTACTGAGCAAACGTATTCCTTGTAAGGAAGCTTTACAAGTCACAGAGAAGAACTCCTACAGATGTTCCAATGGCTATCTGTAACATATGCGCTCCAGTTGCAAAACATCTGTGAATCCTTTCTTGCTTCTATACAAAAAATGTTTATGAATTAGATGATGAATATAAACTATAACCCTCCATCTTTATTCCTGGTGACCCCACGGTAAACCGGAGCATGAATTACACTATAAAACTCGTCGTTCGATGGGACAAGATGCCTTCTGGTAGATTCTCTTTCTCAGAAGTTCCTAGATGGATTAGAAGTCTCTCTCTCTCTCTCTCTCTCTCTCTCTCTCTCTCTCTCTCTCTCTCTCTCTCTCCCTCCCTCTCTCTCTCTCCCCCCCTCTCTCTCCCTCCCCCTCTCTCCCAGAATGAAAGGTTGAATGTCTTTCCTTCTTCTGCAGCTCCACAACCACATATCACTTGTTTGTCGGAAAATGGTCAAAAGAGAAAATGAACCTCCATCAAGTTCAGTTTAAAATAGAATAGAATAGAATAGAATATAGAATAGAATAGAATATAGAATAGAATATAGAATAGAATAGAACAGAATAGAGTTAGAATAGAGTAGAGTAGAGTAGAGTAGAGTAGAGTAGAGTAGAGTAGAGTAGAATAGAATAGAATAGTTTTGCTTCTCACCCAAGAAGCTTCTTCAATTGAACTGATGAACTGAAGAAGCCTCTGGGATGAGGAGCGAAACATCTTTAAGGAAAAACAAAGGAAGTTGCACCTTGGAAAAGCATCTTTGGGTTGACCTGGATGGCTGTGAATCTCCACAGACATTTGGGAGGAAAATGCTACCCCATCCATAAACTTTTGATAACATAACCGCAATTGTTCTTCTTTTCGAAACCACAGAAAATCCATGTTTCCCGACTAATTCCATTGGGGTTTGAGCCATTTGATTGTCTCAAAGATGCTTTTCCAAGGTGCAACTAGACTTCCTTGTTTTTCCTTAAAGATGTTTCGCTCCTCATCCTAGAGGCTTCTTCAGTTCATCAGTTCAATTGAAGAAGCTTCTTGGATGAGAAGGAAATGCAAAGAAAGTCCAGTTGCCTTCTGAGAAAAGTACCTTTGGGACAATTATGGCCTGGATGACTGAAAATCTCCACAGACATTTTGAAGGAAAATGCTATCCCATCCATAATATGAACCAGGGGCTCATTTGCCAAACTTTTGATAACATAACCGCAATTGTTCTTCTTTTCAATACCACAGAAAATCCATGTTTTCCCTCGGACTCCGTTGGGGTTTAAACCATTTGGTTATTTTTTAAAAAAATCTGAAATATTTTAGGATTCAACAACCCTCTTTGTGGTATGTTGATTCAAACCTTCTGAAGAATCATCTCTTTTCGGTGTATATGCATTGCAAAATTACTATAGGGTTGAATTACTGTTACCATGACCTTACTTCCCACTTAATCAAGGCACAAATCACACTTCTACCATTTTTACGAATGGAGGAGCGAGTAAAATACAGCTCAGCGATTCTGATTGGAGGTCAGCAAATCCTCCAGAGATTTAAAAATAAAAATAAAATAAAAATCCAGTCCTGTGGAATGAAGTGTAAATCTCTCAACCTTTTACAGAGCCTCAAACAGACCCCTCGGATTAGGCCTGTGCAAAATTTAATAAACATGATATGTGCGCCTTTAATCAAAACCATTTTGCTACTGGAAGGGCACAGAGTGTAAATCACAATTGCTTTTGGCACTAAACCCCCAAAGCAAGAAGAAAAAAAAGGGAAGGAGAAAAAAGCAAGACAAAAAACAGCCCCTTCAAGACCAAAGAGTAACATTTTTTTTTCTGGATTGGCTGCTGGTTGGTCGTCTATCGCTCTAACTGTCCATTTTGCTACTCCACGGGGGAACATTGAGATGGGGAAAATAGAAAATTTCAGCAGATGGGCGAAGCGATGAAAAGTTCTCTTCTCCTGTGCCAATTTAATGATTATTATTATTAATAAGTGCAAACAGCAAGCTCTGGCACCAAGCTAATCCTCTGCAGTGAAGCTGGTGTATATTTCATAATCTCATCAAAATGTCTGTCCTAGGCTTTATTTGAAGTTATAATGGCTGGGGCACAGAATAGGATTTGAAGAGGAGCAGGGGTTAGAAAATAAACCTTGGCCAATGGTTGGCGTTAGTGGTCCCTTTTGACCTCAGATCAACGCAGATTTTATTCTGCTCTGGATTTCTGCTCCCATTCAGGACAGAGGGCAATAGATCGAAAGAAGTCAATCAGGATCAAGTAGAAAGTCATTGGGACGTTGGCTTAGAAATTCCTCCAGAATTTCTGCCTTTCCTCTTTCTGAAAATAGCACTTGCTAGAATTCATAGAGCATCTTGCCTGCCTCTTGATACATTTGAATTTCAGAACAATTTGTCCAGAATGGTATAGGATCTCCTGCTTGATCAGGGGGTTAGTCTAGATGCTCTCCAAGTTCCCTTCCAACTCTGTTATTCTGCTACTCTGGCTCATCATTCTTAATGAGTAAAGAATGGTAGTTCCACTTTCCAATCTTCCACAACACCTAACGTATTATTATTATTATTATTACTACTACTACTACTACTATTATTATTATTATTATTATTATTATTATTATTATATTAATTATTTGCTTCTCCACGTTCTTCCCCACCTTCCTATCCCAGAATTCCTGGAACAGGAGGAGAATAGTCCGTAGCCTTAATTGCCATCCTCAGCCTGATGTCAATAGAAGGTGATGTTTTCCAAGCAGGAAGCTGCAGCCGTTGTGGTGCATATTCCCTCTGTCACAGCGCATCATTGCAGATGTCGCAGCCGCAAAAAAACCTAGAAGCTACGGGAAGAAGCGGGAAGCCACTGAGAAGGCTAAGGAAGCTGGCCAGAAACACTGGAGCGGTTGGTAAAAAGCTTGCTCCACAACGGGTCCTCCAAGGCCCCCAGACCCTGCCTGGAAACGTTGATGCGAAGTGACAATTCTGGGGAGGAGGATGCCATTTTATACCCGACGATACAGAAGAACAAACGTTGACTTCCAGCTCCACCATAACTGCGTAGCTTGGAGGGGGACATTTCCATAAGCAGGCAGGAGAGTGTTTAGCAGCCTCTCCTGTTGGTCCTTTGGGCTCCGGCAAGGAAGCTAGAAGGTCTCCCCAGATTCAGAAAGGGGAAACTTTAATGTTAAGTAGAGAATCTTGGGGATTTTGGAATAGGCTGGTTTCTGGGGATCTGTTTGAATACTGACACATTTCAGATGTTTTCCCCACCTTAGTCAAGTGGTTGTCTATGAGATAAACTGGTGGTTTATTCACCCTTTCTCTTCTTGCTTTTTGCATCTGTGTTCCAGTCTCCCCACACTGGCGACTGAAAAACAGGAGGAGGAGGAGGACGGGGCGAGGAGGAGGAGGAGGGGGGGGAGGGAGGGAGGAAGAAAGAAGGAAGGAAGGAAGGAGAGAGGGCAGTTTGAGAAAGAGGGATGAAAATAAGGGAAGGATGGATGGATGGATGGAAGGAAGGAAGGAAGGAAGGAAGGAAGGAAGGAAGGAAGGAAGGAGAGAGGGCAGTTTGAGAAAGAGGGATGAAAATAAGGGAAGGATGGATGGATGGATGGATGGATGGATGGAAGGAAGGAAGGAAGGAAGGAAGGAAGGAAGGAGAGAGGGCAGTTTGAGAAAGAGGGATGAAAATAAGGGAAGGATGGATGGATGGATGGATGGAAGGAAGGAAGGAAGGAAGATAGGAAGGAAAAATAGATGATAGATAGCTAGATAGATAGCTAGATAGATAGATAGATAAGAAAGGACAGATGATAGATAGATGATAGATAGATGATAGATAATACATAGATAAAAGATGATTGGAAAGACAGAGACAAAGAAAGATGATAGAGAGACGAAGGAAAAATGGGAGGGAGGAGGAGGGAGGGAAGGAGGGAGAGAGAGAGAAGGAAGGAAGGAAGGAAGGAAGGAAGGAAGGAAGGAAGGAAGGAAGGAAAGTGGAGGGGAAGACATTTGCTGCCTTGTGTATTGTTAAAAGCGAGATGGCTTTAAGCTTGGAAAAACGAGAAAGCAAGCAGAATTGCCTCCTTCTATAAATATAAGAAGCCTGTTGCCAGAGAGCAATGCCAATGTTAATCCATTTATCAACTTTCCTGGCCATAGTGACCTACTGTTCTTTCAGAAGCTTGGAAGCCAGCTAGTGATTTAAAGAGCACCACTTAAGCCCCATTTGGCCTGGCAGTGGCCTGGCATCAGGAAAACCTTTGCGGGCCAGAGGAACCAAATTGCTGGAGGCTTCTGAAAACTCCAGCCGTTTGTGCAGCAGAGATGAATGGGCTGAGAATATCAAGGCTGTCAGCCGGCAAGACGACACAGCCCAGAAATGATAAATGGGTGTTTTTAAGACCCAAGGAAACAAGAGAGAAAGCATTTCCAGGGGAATTCATGCTCCTCTGCCCAACGTAGAAGATTGATGACTCAAAGTGAGTGAAACACAGGGCCATCTAGGTTAAATCTCTCCTT